>NC_069503.1:881492588-881793090 GCF_027579735.1 Bombina bombina | reverse complement strand
GAGGGAATTAATTACTATTTTTGTAGTTTTTTGAGTAAGGAAGGGACAAATTCTGGAAATGTTGCATAGGTGTGAACAGCAGGATTTGTGGTTGAATCTGAGTTCTGAATCAAATGTGACCCAAGACAGTGGACCCGGTGAGGTGTTGAGAATAGAGTCTCACACGTCAGAGAAATGTCAGGTGTTGGATGTCTCGAAGAGGGGGGAATAAGAAGCAGCTCAGTTTTGGACAAATTGAGTTAGAGGTAGTGTTAAGACATCCAAGAGGAAATTGCAGAGAAGCAGTTGGAAATCTGGTTGAGTAAAGAGGGAGAGATATCAGGAGAGGAAAGAAAGATTTGGATATCATTAGCTGTAAGGCTTGTATTAGTTGTAAGGAAACTCAGCTGCAGATCTCTGATACAACGTAACAATATGGGGCCTATTTATCAAGCCATCAACCGCAAATACGTTGGAATTCTGCAGCGTAATTGTGGCGAGCCTGATTCCCCTTATTTATCGAACCCTACAGACCAGCAAAAGTAGAATTTTGTGACGTAACATACGATCCGCCGGTCTCAGTCCGACACAGATCGATGCTTACATCATTACAGATGTTCTGAATGCAAATTCAGCACTATCTGACAACTTTTGCAAGTTATCAAATTTCTACCAGGTATGCTCGCAACTATCGGCTCAGCGTACCTGGTTTCAATCCGCTGCCCTGGAGGCGGCGGATTGCCATAGGAATCAATGGGAGTCTGAAAGCAGCAAAAGCTCATGTTCGCTGCTGCCCGACTATCCATTGATACCTATGGGAGAATAAAGTTATGTTTACACCTCAACACCCTAACATATACCCCGAGTCTAAACACCCCTAATCTGCCACCCCCGACACCGCCGCCACTACATTATACTTATTAACCCCTAAGCCACCACCCCCTACACCGCCGCAACCTACATTATGTTATTAACCCCTAATCTGCCCCCCATACACCGCCACCACCTACATTATGTTATTACCACCCTAATCTGCTGTACCAATGTCCACCGCCATTATATTAAATTTATTAATCCCTAAACCTAAAGTCTAACCCTAAACACCCCTTAACTTAAATCTAATTTAAATAAACATAATTGGATGAAGACTTCTGCCCGTCTGGAGGACCACTTCTGCCCCGGCTTGGATGAGATGTCTCCCAGTAAGTCCGATCTTCAGGGGGTTAGTGTTAGGTATTTTTAAGGTGTATTGGGTGGGTTTTATTTTTAGGTTAGGGCTTTGGGCTGCAAAAGAGCTAACTGCCCTTTTAAGGGCCAAATGCCCATCCAAATGCCCTTTCAGGGCAATGGGGAGCTTAGATTTTTTTAGTTAGGATTCTTTTTTGGGGGTTGGTTGTGTGGGTGGTGGGATTTACTGTTGGGGGTTGTTTGTATTTTTTTTTTAAAGGTAAAAGAGCTGATAACTTTGGGGCAATGCCCCGCAAAAGTCACTTTTAAGGGCTATTGGTAGATTAGTTTAAGGCTAGGAGTTTTTTATTTGGGGGGGCTTTTTATTTTGATAGGGCCTATTAGATTAGGTGTAATGAGTTTAAATTTCTGTAATTTGTTTATTATTTCTGTAATTTAGTGTTTGGTCTTTTGTACTTTAGATAATTGTATATAATTTAGTTAATTGTATGTAATTTATTTAATTGTATTTAATAGTAGTGTAGTGTTAGGTGTTATTGTAACTTAGGTTAGTTTTATTTTACAAGGTACTTTTGTATTTATTTTAGCTAGGTAGTTATTAAATAGTTAATAACTATTTAGTAATTATTCTACCTAGTTAATAAAAACAAACTTGCCTATAAACTAAAAATAAACCCTAAGATAGCTACAATGTAAGCTATTAGTTATATTGTAGCTAGCTTAGGGTTTATTTATAGGTAAGTATTTAGTTTTAAATAGGAATAATTTAGGTAATGATAGTAATTTTATTTATATTTATTTAAATTAGATTTAAGTTAGGGGGTGATAGGGTTAGACTTAGGTTTTAGGGGTTAATAAATTTAATATTGTGGCGGCGACATGGGGGACGGCCGATTAGGTGTTAATAAGTATTATGTAGGTGGCGGCGGTGTAGGGGGGGCAGATTAGGGGTTATAACATAAATGTAGGTGGTGGCGGTGTAGGGGGCGGCAGATTAGAGGTTAGTAAGTATAATGTAGGTGGCAGTGGGCTCCGGGAGCAGCAGTTGAGGGGTTAATAACTTTATTTAGTTGCGGCGGGGCCGGGAGCAGCGGGATAGGGTTAAACAGTTTAGTATAGTGTGGGTGTTTAGTGACAGTATACCAATAAAGCTGGGAAAAAGCCGAAGAGCAGCAAAATCAATGACTGTTAGTTAACAACAGTCCCGCTGCTCATCGCCCTGTACTGGTGCGTGACTTTTTGAAGGCTTTTTTGGTAACTTTGGAGAACGTATTCAGGTCCGCGGCAGCGATGTTAGGCGATCTTAGGTTGAGCGTATTGGTGCCTGGCAAATGCAAGTAAGTTGACGGGTTGATAATAGGGGGCCTATGTATCAATCTATAGGTTTGTATTTGTTTCACAACTGTCCGGAATAATCCTGCTTGTATGACTATTCAATGGATAGATATGATTTAATTCAGAATAAACAAATACCAACCGAGACCATATGATTGAGCTTGTGGTGAAATACAAAGGTTACTAGGGGATTCTATAACTAACAAGGTAACATACTTTCTACCGAGACTCAGGGGATTGTTATAGTAACAACAGGTAACCCAAATCAGTGCGGGAGTGCTGACCAACTCAGTGATGCTGTGGAAAGGTCTGTGGAGGAAACCGCTCTGATACTGAACGCTCAGGTATTGACACTGATGTAGGGGGAGGAGCAGAGAGAGGAGCTACGATTTTCCAAACAGTGAAACAGTCTCAGCACGTAACGCTAAATCTGCGAAGTAATACACAGTGATGTGAAAGTTGCTCCGTAGTTTCAGAAAGTGTATTAGGGAATCGCCACATCATGTATGGTAAGGTCCTTTGTTAATCCGTAAAGGTAAACTTTGTATGGTAAGTCCTTATATGAATCCATAGAGGAAAAACTTTGTACTCACAGAATCATAGTCATGCAGATGAGGATGATTAATGAATCCACAAGAGAGTTGAACAATGCTAAGGTTTTAGGTAGAAATTAACTGAAATCCTTGATGATCCCAGGATCATAAATGATCCAAACTGAAAGGCTCAGTGCAAAGCTAGAGAATGCTACTAACAAATTACTAAGCACTTGTCCCCCTTTCTCCTTTAAGAGGATCTGCACAGCTGCAAAGCTGTGCAGATCCTCTTAAGGAGAAGGGGGACAGCCTAATGATCAATGCTGTGAGCAACAGGGGAGAATCCTGACATGACCCCCTCCTCAGGCAAGCTGTACCCCAGCTTGTGGTCGGGGACGATCTGGGAAACTGCGATGATACATGGCCACCAACCGGGTGTGTGGATGTAAGTGGACGGTTCCCATGAATCATCTTTACTAGTATACCCCTTCCATCGCACAAGGTATTGTAACCGCCCTCTGTAATGTCTAGAATCCAGCAAACTCTGTACCTCATCAGGGGTTCGTATACAGGTCCACAAGGGAAAAAGGGATTGGAGTCTCATTGGTCTTGTTGGTTTCAATAAAGAAACATGGAACGTCGGATGGATGCGCATTTTAGTAGGTAGTTCCAGGGTAACAGCATTTTTGTTAATCATTTTGTTATTGGAAAAGGTCCAATAAACTTCCTACCCAGCTTCTTATATAGAATCTGCAATCTGAGGTTTTTGTTTGATAACCAGTGTCCCCCACTGTATACTTAGGTGTAGGTCATCTTCTCAAGTCATAATATTTCTTTTGGTCAGCTTGAGCTTGCAGGATATTGTCGTGGAGCTTTTGAATGTCTCTAGAGTGAATTGGCCATGTATTTGACTTGTGGAGAGCAGAGATTACTCCTGGAGCGATTGTTAAGGATGGGTGAAAAACGTAATTTGCATAAAATGGTGACATCTTTGTAGTGGAATTTATAGCATTGTTAAAAAGCATATTCGGCCATGGGAAGAAACTGTACCGTCAGTCTGGTGTTGTGAACAATAGCAACAGAGGTACTGTTCTAACAATTGATTCAAGCGTTCAGCTTGACCATTGGTTTGAGGATGGAAGATGTAGAAAAATGGTGGTTAATTCATAATAATTTACATAGTTTTTTGCAGAAGCGTGATGTAAATTAGGTCCCTCTGTCAGAGGTCAATGTAGGTGAAATTCTGTGAAGCCTAACTCTGTGCTTTATGAACAATTCTGCATTTTCAGAAGACATGGGGAGCTTATGGTATGGGATAAAATGAGGCATTTTTGTTAAGAGATCTATTACAACTAGAATGGTATTTTGCTTTTGTGAGACTGGAAGTTCAACAATAAAATCCATACTCACATGTTGCCAAGGTTTTAAGAAGTCCATATAGATACTGTTTCTCTGATTTAGATGTTGTACAGACTGTACAACTTTGAATAAATTCTGTTACGGAAGATTTAAATTTAGGCCACCAAAACTCTCTTGAGATCTTTCCGTAGTACGTTTCACCCCTTGGTGTCCGGAAAGTGGTGTGT
Source organism: Bombina bombina (assembly GCF_027579735.1). Taxonomy (NCBI): domain Eukaryota; kingdom Metazoa; phylum Chordata; class Amphibia; order Anura; family Bombinatoridae; genus Bombina; species Bombina bombina. The sequence goes on along the minus strand of NC_069503.1, from coordinate 881,788,469 downwards.
CATGGAATAGTTGAAGAATCTGTGGTGTAAGGTCATTAGGTATGTATATCCTGTCGTTATGGTAATAAACCCATTTGGTTTCATAATAAGTTCATTGTGCGGAAGTTCCGTATCTTTGTTTAGAGATCTTTTCAATTCAGTTGAGAGATTGGAAATTAATCCTATAAATCGTTTGTTAGGAATGATGCTATGTTGTTCATTAGGAATTAAAGATTTTTTATCCTTGCGGGATAATGTGTCTGCTTTACTGATTTTGTTTGCAGGTCGATATATGATGTTGTAATTGAACCTAGTAAAGTAAAGGCTCCACCTTACCTGCCTTGAAGATAGAGTTTTGTTATTTTGGAGATACTCTAAGTTTTTATGGTCAGTATATATGAGAATAGGTCATTCGGTACCCTCTAGTAGATGTCTCCAGTGTTCCATAGAACGTTTTATGGCAAGGAGCTCCTTTTCTGAAATCGGATAGTTTCTCTCTGCTGGTGACATTATTTTGGAATAATATGAAACAGGGTGAATTGGGGTTGTGAAAGTCTCTTGTTGCGATAGTATCGCTCCTATGGCCTAATCAGAGGAGTCAACTTCTAATATGTACTATTGTCTTGGGTTGGGAAAGTGTAGTATCAGAGCACTGGTGAATCTCATCTTCAAGTCGTTGAAGGCTTTATTTGCCTCTGAATTCCATCGGAAAAGAACACTTCCTGTGAGCATTGTGAGTGGTTTGGCAATCTTAAAGAAGTTTTTAATAAACTTTCGGTAGTAGTTAGCGAACCCTTGGAATTGTTGAGTTCCTTTTTCGTGCCTGGTTGAGCCCAGTCTACTACTGTTTGAACTTTGTTCTGCTCCATTTGTATCCTGGCTGGGCTAATGTGATATCCCAGAAAGGAAATTTCATCAGTATGGAAAACGCATTTTTCCGCTTTGTGTATAACTTATGGGTTTGTAATCTGGAAAGTACCCATCTTACATGATTGATGTGGTCAGATAGTGAATTGGAGTAAATCAGATGTCGTCAAGATATATTACGAAACAAACATCCAAAAGGTCTCTGAATACATCATTTATGAAGTATTGAAAGGTTGCGGGGGTGTTGCATAGCCCAAATGGCATCACAAGATATTCGTACAGTCCATACAGTCTTGTCCTGATAGCAGTGAGCCACTCGTCTCCTTCCCTGATGTGTACTAGGTTGTACGCACCACATAGATCCAATTTGCTGAAAAATTTTGGCCTGATGTAGCCTTTCTATGAGCTGTGGGATCAGTGGCAAAGGGTACCTGTTTTTAATGGTTTTCTTATTGAGTTCTCTATAATCAATAATTGGCCTGAGTGTCGAGTCCTTGTTCCTAACGAAGAACATACCTGCTCCTGCGAGAGATGTGGAAGGTCTAATAAATCCTCTTTGTAAATTTTCTTCGAGGTATATTTTTAGATGTTCTAGCTCCGGTTGGCTCAGGGGATAAGGTGACCATAAGGTACTGCAGCTCCTGGTTGTAGATCAATTGGGCAGTCATAGATACGATGTGGTGGAAGTGATTCGGCCTCTTTTTTACAGAATACATCAGAGAAATCTGTATATGGATCTGGGAAGAATAAAATTTGGATCAGTTATTTGTAGTAGATGAGTTTTATAGGGGGTAGCAGGTATTATGACAATATGTAGAAGTGAGGTCTACAGGTAATTCCTTCCAATTAATGATGGGTTGATGCAGTTGGAGCCAACTTCATCCTAAAACAATTGGGAATAAAGGAGATGGCAAAACATAAAAAAGTATGTGTTCTGTATGCCCTCATGTTGTTTTTACCATCATAAGCACTGTTTCATGTGTAATTGGACCTGTGACAATACTAGAACCGTCAATAAAATGAATGGAAACCAGATTTTTGCTTGCACACTAAAGGAATTTTATTTTTAGCAATCAAATCCTTATCTAGGTAGTTGCCGTAAGCTCCGGAGTCAACAATAGCCTCAAAAGTCAGTCTGTTTTGATCCCACTGTAAAAGTAAGGAAACACAGCAATAAGTGGCTATCCCCTGTATTGAACGGGATAAATGTAAATGCAAACACTTACTTTTCTTTGTCTTTTGAAGTACTGGGCATTCCTTCACCATGTGATTAGGATTTGCACAATACATGCAAAGTTGCAGTGTTCTTCTGCGATTCCTTTCATCTGTAGAGAGGGGTCTTCGGATAACTCCTATCTCCATGGCCTCAGCAGTATTCTTGCTAGTGATAACTGGATGAATATAGCTTGTATTCTTGGTATTACCTTCTGGGACAGATCTTTCTGACCTCCTTTCATGGAGTCTGCAATCTATTTGAATGGCTAATTTCATGAGACCCTCAAGTGTGTCAGGTAAGTCTGTACGAGCCAACTCATCCTTAATGGAATCCGACAGGCCTAACCTGAATTGATTCCTTAATGCTATAGCATTCCATTTTGAATCCAAAGAATATTGTTTAAAGTCTGTGATATAGTCCTCAACAATGCGGGGACCTTGTCTGAGACTTCTCATGTTAGACTCAGCAGTAAGTTGAAGGTTAATATCCTGATAAAGTTCATCCATCGTAGTAATGAACTGATCTAGCGATGATAGAATAGGGTCGTTAGATTCATAGCAAGTATCAGCCCATACTCTGGGCTCTCCCCTGAGGAGTGAAATGATTGTCAAAACTTTAATTTTATCGGTACTGTATCTCTTAGGTTTAAGTTGAAACAATAAGTTGCAGGCATTTTTAAACTGTCTGTATGTTTTCCTGTTCCCCGCGAAGGTGTCTTGTAATGAAACCTGTGGTTCTGGCAGTGCTTCTGATTGGGTGTTTTTCTGTGTAATGGAATCCTTTATGATATTGCGTAAGGTTTGATTTTGACTTGAAGTTCCCTCAGGCCTTGTCCAAGCTGATCTATCCATTGTGAGAGGTTGTATATGATCTGAGGAAGATCTGCTGGTTCCATATTGTGGCTTAGTAATATGTAAGGCTTGTATTAGTTGTATGGAAACTCAGCTGCAGAACTCTGATACAATGTAACAATATGTATCAATCTATAAGTTTGTATCTGTTTTACACTTTCTGGAATAATCCTGCTTGTACCAACTATTCAATGGATAGGATGTGATTTAATTCAGAATAAACAAAATACCAACCGAGACCAGATGATTGAGCTTGTGGTGAAATACAAAGGTTACTAGGGGATTCTATAACTGACAAGGTAAGATACTTTCTACCAAGACTCAGAGGAGTGTATAGTAAACAACAGGTAACCCAGATCAGTGCTGGAGTGCTTACAACTCAGTGTATGCTGTGGAAAGGTCTGTGGAGGAAACCGCTCTGATACTGAGCACTCAGGTATTGACACTGATGTAGGGGGAGGAGCAGAGAGAGGAGCTGCGATTTTCCAAACAGTGAAACAGTCTCAGCCAGGTAACGCTAAATCTTGCGAAGTAATACACAGTGATGTGAAAGCTGCTCCGTAGTTTCAGAAAGTGTATTAGGGAATCACACAATCATGTATTGGTAAGTCCTTTGTTAATCCGTAAAGGGAAATTTGTATGGTAAGTCCTTAATGAATCCGTAGAGGAAAAACTTTGTACTCACAGAATCATAGTCATGCAGATGAGGATGATTAATGAATCAACAAGAGAGTTGAACAATCCTAAAGGTTTAGGTAGAAATTAACTAAAATCCTTGCTTATCTCAGGAACACAAATTATCCAAACTGAAAGGATCAGTTCAAAGCTAGAAAATGCTACTAACTAATTACTAAGCATTTGTTTGCAGCTGTGCAGATCCTCTTAAAGGAGAAGGGGGACAGCCTAATGATCAATGCTGTGAGCAACAGGGAGAATCCTGACATCAGCATATAAGTGGTACTGGAATCCAAAGGAGGCTATAAATTTTCCAAGGGAGGATGTATAGAGAGAGAAAAGCAAGGGACCCAAGACAGAGCCTAAAGATAGGTATATATATATATGTCTGTAAATACATATATACACATATAAATACATAAATACATGTGTACACATAAACATCTTTAGACATATATATGTATGTATCTGTATGTTAAAGCCTTTTGCCTGAGACCTCATATCTTTGAACCCTTATAACTTTTTTTTTAAATACTTGTTATTAGTGTTATTCTTAGAGTATTTTTGATGTGCTTTGTGACACTTTTTAGTTTGTGAAACCGTTAACCAGAGCGTTGAGGTAATGGTAATCATTCTAGCGTAAATCGTGATTGTGCTCATGTGTTCGTATTTACTTCCAACTAGCAATACAAGCACAATTTAACTTGCGTGCAAATGAATATGAAAACCCAATAACGCTTGCTCGCAAAAGATAGAGCTCCACTCATAATCTGGCCCATAGTGATAAAGTATTGTGGCAAATATGGATACCTAGATAACTAAGATATAAGGCTACTTCTTTTTAAGGGTATGTGTGTTCCTGATTTGTTGATTTAACCTTGGTATATGATTATAATAAATTACCTAAACAGAAAAAGGGATTTACAGCAGCTCACTGTTGTTAAATATAAATATGTTTTGAAATATAAATTTAAAAAAAATAGAAGCAAAATGGAAAATAAGATACAAAAGCAATTAAAATGAATTAGAGAGATTACTGCTGAATGACAACAGCTTAGCAGACCATTTTAATAGCATAAAGTATTTTTTTTCTCAAATTGTAGGATTGATCTACCACATACCGTTTATATTAAATCTGGTTTAGTTGCCTTTACTGTTGTGATACTGTAAAGGACACGATCAGATTAAAGGATAAAAGAATAACCCAAAATATCATGTTAGCAATTCATAACAATGTATAATGAGTATGTGTTAAATGCTGTATCACATAAAAGAGAAAAGCAAAGTAATCACTTGTTATTGAGACGTTGCATGTGAGATTGTATTATCAACAATTTTGTCAATGGTATCCTGCAAGAAATAATTGAGTTACTAGTAGGTGATGGTAAACAGTTGAAATTTATTCCACTTTATTATATGTATACATTTTATGATTATATATTATTACCTTCCAAACACTGTGAAAAGAAATTGGAAATTATTGTTTTGGATAGATAAAATAACAAATGAAAGAAAAGTTATTTGGAAAAATAGAGTATTCTCATGTAATTGTCACTAATGGAAATGGACAGCACAATATCATTAGCCAAAAAAAGGTCAAGAAAATTAAAAGAACAAATGTGACAAATGAAAACAAATGAGAGAGCCTTTTATTTTCTCTTAAAGGACCACTCAATGCAGGAGAATTGCATGATTAACAAGTGCATAATATAAAGACAATGCATAAACACCTAGAGGCCCATTTATCAATCTCTATATGGAGCTTGAGGGCCTGTGTTTCTGGTGAGTCTTCAGACTCGCCAGAAACAGCAGTTATGAAGCAGTGGTCTAAAGACCGTGGTTCCATAACCCTGTCCGCCTGCTCTGATGAGGCGGACAGGAATCGCCACTATTCAACCCGATCGTACTCGATCGGGTTGATTGACACCTCCCTGCTGGCGGCCGATTGGCCGCGAGTCTGCAGGGGGAGGCATTGCACCAGCAGCTCTTATGAGCTGCTGGTGCAATGCTGAATATGGAGAGCGTATTGCTCTCCGCATTCAGCCAGGTCTTGCGGACCTGATCCGCACTGTCGGATCAGGTCCACAAGACCTTTCTTAAATTGGCCTCCTAATCTGAATTTCAAATAAGCAGTAGATTTTGTTCTGACAAATTATTTTTTTCTCCCATTTTCCGGCCCCCTGTATCATGTGACAGACATCAGCCAATTACAGACTAGTAAACATATCCTTTGAACTTGGGCACAAGCTCAGTAGGATTTTGTTCCCCAGAAAGTGTGAATATAAAAAGACTGCAAAATTTGATAATGGAATTAAATTGGAAAGTTTCTTAAAACTGCATGCTGTATCTGAATAACAAAATTTTATTTTGACTTGAGTGTCCCTTTAATATAGGTAAGTTATTAAGCTAAACATACCTATACCTTCACACATATGTATCAATGCTATTCCAAAGGGTGAGGAGGCACATTTTATAATTCAGTTTTAAGATTTAGGGGCCCATTTATCAAGCTCCGTATGGAGCTTGATGCCCCTGTTTCCGCATAAGCCTTCAGGCTTGCAAGAAACAGCGGTTATGACTGCTGCTCCATAACTTGTCCGCTTGCTCTCGGGCCACAGACAGAAATCAACCCAATCAAATATGATCGGGTTGATTGACACCCCCTGCTAGTGGCCAATTGGCCACAAATCTGCAGGGGACAGCATTGCACCAGCAGTTCACAAGAACTGCTGGTGCAACGATAAATGCAGACAGCGTATGCTGTCAGCATTTATCGATGTGCAGTGGACATGATACGCTACTTCGTATTATGTCCTCTCGCACTATGATAAATCTATCCCTTAATATTTAATAAATATTTAGAAGGATTTATTTTTTGCCTACTGTCTCCATTTTGTTGTGCTTCCTCTACATTTAAAGTGCCCCTATCCTTTTATTTTTAAGATAAATAGTGTATGTTCTTTGTCTCTTAAGTTTACTGTATACTATAAATAGTTACATTTTAAGTAGAGTTGTCTATAAATTAGAGGCAACACCAGAGAGAGTATTTATGAAAATAGTACCTTAGACAAGGGTTTTCAATTCCAATCCTCAGGGCAGTATTTCATGATATGCGAATAAGAAACTAAGAAAAATTAAAAAATGAGATTACGAGCTAGATTACGAGTTTTTGTCGGTAAGGCTTGCGGGGCTAACGAGCAGTTTCAGCTCACCGCTCACCTACAGTAACGCTGGTATTATGTTTTTTTTTAAACCCGGCGTTAGCTGCAGAAAAGTGAGAGAAGAGCAAAATTTAGCTCCACATCTCACCTCAATACCAGTGCTGCTTACGGTAGCGGTGAGCTGGCTAAACGGGCTTGTGCATGATTTCCCCAAAGGAATCAATGGGGCAGAGCCGGCTGAAAAAAAACCTAACACCTGCAAAAAAGCAGCGTAAAGCTCCTAACGCAGCCCCATTGATTCCTATGGGGAAAATAGATTTATGTCTACACCTAACACCCTAACATGAACCCTGAGTCTAAACACCCCTAATCTTACACTTATTAACCCCTAATCTGCCACCCCCGACATCGCTGACACCTGCATTATAATTATTAACCCCTAAGCTGCCGCTCTGGACACCGCCGCCACCTACCTACACTTCTTAACCCCTAATCTGCCGCCCACAACATTACCGCCACTAAAATAAAGTTATAAACCCCTAAACCGCCGTACTCCCGCATCGCAAACACTAGTTAAATTTTATTAACCCCTAATCTGCCGTCCCTAACATCGCCGCCACCTAACTACACTTATTAACCCCTAATCTGCCGCCGCCAATGTCGCTGCCACTATAAAAAATATATTAACCCCTAAACCGAAGTCTAACCCTAACACCCCCCTAACTTAAATATAATTTAAAATAATCTAAATAAAATAACTTTAATTAACTAAATTATTCCTATTTAAAACTAAATACTTACCTATAAAATAAACCCTAAGCTAGCTACAATATAACTAATAATTACATTATAGCTAGCTTAGGGTTTATTTTATTTTTCAGGCAACTTTGTATTTATTTTAACTAGGTACAATAGTTGTTAAATAGTTATTAACTATTTAATAGCTACCTAGCTGAAATAAAGACAAATTTACCTGTAAAATAAAAATAATAAAAAGTTACAATTACATCTAACACTACCTATAATTAAATTAATTCCTTAAATTAAATACAATTAAATACAATTATCTAAATTATGAAAAAAAACAAACACTAAATTACAGAAAATAATAAAATAATTACAATTTTTTTAAACTAGTTACAGCTAATCTAATCCCCCTAATAAAAAGCCCTCCAAAATAATGAAAATCCCTACCCTATACTAAATTACAAATAGCCCTTAAAAGGGCTTTTTGTGGGGCATTGCTCCAAAGTAATCAGATCTTTTACCTGTAAAAAAAAATACAATACCCCCCAACAGTTAAACCCACCACCCACACACCCAACCCTACTCTAAAACCCACCCAATCCCCCCTTAATAAAACCTAACACTAACCCTTCTAAGATCACCCTACCTTGAGATGTCTTCACCCAACCGGGCAGAAGTGGTCCTCCAGACGGCCAGAAGTCTTCATTCTATCCGGGCAGAAGAGGTCCTCCAGATGGCCAGAAGTCTTTATCCAGACGGCATCTTCTATCTTCATCCATCCGGAGCGGAGCAGGTCCATCTTCAAGATATCCGAAGTGGAGCATCCTCTTCCTTCCGATGACTAACACTAAATGACGGTACCTTTAAGTGACGTCATCCAAGATGGCATCCCTTCAATTCCAATTGGCTGGTAGAATTCAATCAGCCAATCGGAATTAAGGTGGAAAAAATCCTATTGGCTGATCCAATCAGCCAATAGAATTGAGCTTGCATTCTATTGGCTGTTCCAATGAGCCAATAGAATGCAAGCTCAATCCTATTGGCTGATTGGATCAGTCAATATTATTGAACTTCAATCCTATTGGCTGATTGCATCAGCCAATAGGATTTTTTCTACCTTAATTCCAAATTGGCTGATAGAATTTTTTGGCTGATAAATTCCATTTATTAAAAGTAGAAGAGAGGGGCGTGTCCTGGAGGCTGACATGATCAGTCGCATTTGCAGTGGCTCCTAGCATATTATCTATAATAAGTGGATCTTATAACTTTCAGACAATCGTTACTTTGGATTGATGGCTGTATTTCCGTAGCAGGTTTCTGATGCTTTGTTCTGGGAACATTAATTGTAAGCTGCTAAGTTTGAAAACTGAACTGTTTATGATCTCGGGAGGCCTACCTAAAACCTACAACGCACCCCCACACACACACGGTTCCCCGGATGAAAAAGGAACACACTGTTAAAACTTCATCATGGAGGGATACCACTTAAGGCTTTTGGCACTACTGGCAGAGCTAGAGAATAAAGTAGATAGGAGATTTCATGATTTCAGAGAAACTGTTCAAAATGGTGGTGCAGAGGAAGGTGCCGAAGAGCAAAGTACTCAGATGGCTATTTCAGATGCGTGGATTGCAGAACATACGGACACCAATCAGGCTACAGTGTCGCTTTTTGGGACCACACGCTTAATCGTGTCCTGGTCAGGGGGAAACTTTCCTACCGCTGCTGCAGAGGAACTTACCCGGTCTGATTTGCTTGGGCCAAATGTCACGGTGACTTGTGGCGTGCAGTCACTGTTGCTCAACATCACACACATGGGTCTTGGCTGCGGGTGCGCAGCTGGCTCCTGCGGCTGGGGTCTGAGGCATGATCGCGGTTTTCATCCATCTGAGGGATATGTCACGGAGGAGTGGAGAGCACGGTTGTTTTCAGACACCCTGAGGCCCTCACCTTTCTGCATCCTCGTCTATGACTGGGATTTGTGTCGGAGTATGTTACACTGGATTTGTGTAGGTATAGGTTAAAGTGGAAGCCTCAGCTTGCTCATTAAATGAGCATCAATATTCACTGGGACAGTAAGAAATATTCCTAACTTTCTATTCATAATATCCTTCATAAGCAACGTTTAAGGGAACCCTGCTAGCGGTGACTATCTAAAACCAAGACAAAAAGTTTGATTCACTCTCATACTGTTTTATGACGTTTGACTTCATTATGGTATAATGTTAATTTTTGTTGGTTAACTGTATGCATCGTTGATTATTGTACATTTATGTGGATATAATATCATCTATGAGCAACTGAGAAATGTTTAATAACCCTTTAACAATTTCTGAGCTTACCAAAAAGGTTTGATAATATACGCTTTAAAGACTGATGATATGACTGTTATGCAGTCAAGGCTCTTATAATTCTGTTAGTATTGTAGGTTTACTCAAGTAATCTGTCTCCTTCAGTATTAGTCAAATATATTTACTTTAACTTGCCCTACATTAACAGTTAGACATTAGTCGTTCAATGTAGAGGCGGAGATGTGGGGCGATCTAAAGAGTATAATCTGTGACTGTTATCTCATACTCAAGTATACAACTAATTTTATCTAGTAAGCCTTAATACTGCGTTCAGAATATTTGATAGTTGAAATACCCCAATATATATTTTAAACTGGTATACTTGTTCATATAGGCACCCTTACATGCGTGTATACCAGAAGACATGTAAGCTCCTGCTGTGAGATATTTCATTTTTTTTTGACGAGAAAATGGCTAAATCTGTAGGAGATAATAGCTATAAGTTTTAACTTATTGCAAGCCTGCTGCATTTTCAACAATACTAAGCTATATAAATACATACTATCCCCATGAGCCGTCTCAAAGTACCCACCCCCCCCCTTTTTTTAAGATAATATACTAATATTTTGCAAGCTTAAGAAAAATTCCTGGTTATTGTCGTGGGGGGTATTTATTAGCAGCTTGTCTGCTTTACAGAGCGGCTCTGGTCCGCTATTCTATATAACAATTGTTTTTAAGGTTGCATAGCTTATATGTTTGTTTACTAAAATTTGTACAGTAGTGAGTTTAGGCTACATTTTTATCACTTGCTACCTTACACTATGCATTGCAAATTTAAAGATATCATTACAATGGAGATGTGAGAAGTGTGTACAGAATTTATTATTATTTTTTTTTAATTCTTCCATTGTGTTTAGCAGTTGATAATTTTACTTAAATTTTTCTTTGGTCCAAGAGAGGCCATTTTCAACATCCTACTCCCTTTAGATAACATATACGGTGAAATGAGTCCAGAAGTGGCTTATTACAGTAGAAAGGGGAGATGCTTTCAAAAATAAAATGAGGTTCCAGATTAGCTTGTTCCACTTTATTATGTATGCTCATTTTGGATTTTCTTAGGCCTAAATTTAGATTTGGGCGGTAGCCGTGAAAACCAGCGTTAGAGGCTCCTAACGCTGGTTTTGGGCTACCGCCGGTATTTGGAGTCAGTCAGGAAAGGGTCTAACGCTCATTTTCCAGCCGCGACTTTTCCATACCGCAGATCCCCTTACGTCATTTGCGTATCCTATCTTTTCAATGGGATCTTTCTAACGCCGGTATTTAGAGTCGTGGCTGAAGTGAGCGTTAGAAATCTGACGACAAAACTCCAGCCGCAGAAAAAAGTCAGTAGTTAAGAGCTTTCTGGGCTAACGCCAGTTTATAAAGCTCTTAACTACTGTGCTCTAAAGTACACTAACACCCATAAACTACCTATGTACCCCTAAACCGAGGTCCCCCCACATCGCCACCACTCGATTAAAATTTTTAACCCCTAATCTGCTGATCGCCACCTATGTTATACTTATGTACCCCTAATCTGCTGCCCCTAACACCGCCGACCCCTATATTATATTTATTAACCCCTAACCTGCCCCCCACAACGTCGCTGCCAGCTACCTACAATAATTAACCCCTAATCTGCTGACCGCAAAGCGCCGCCACCTACGTTATCCTTATGTACCCCTAATCTGCTGCCCCTAACACTGCCGACCCCTATATTATATTTATTAACCCCTAATCTGCCCCCCTCAACGTCGCCTCCACCTGCCTACACTTATTAACCCCTAATCTGCCGAGCGGACCGCACCGCTACTATAATAAAGTTATTAACCCCTAATCCGCCTCACTCCCGCCTCAATAACCCTATAATAAATAGTATTAACCCCTAATCTGCCCTCCCTAACATCGCCGACACCTAACTTAAATTATTAACCCCCAATCTGCAGACTGAATCTCGCCGCTACTGTAATAAATGGATTAACCCCTAAAGCTAAGTCTAACCCTAACACTAACACCCCTCTAAGTTAAATATAATTTAAATCTAACAAAATAAATTAACTCTTATTAAATAAATTATTCCTATTTAAAGCTAAATACTTACCTGTAAAATAAACCCTAATATAGCTACAATATAAATTATAATTATATTATAGCTATTTTAGGATTTGAATTTATTTTACAAGTAACTTTGTATTTATTTTAACCAGGTACAATAGCTATTAAATAGTTAAGAACTATTTAATAGCTAAAATAGTTAAAATAATTACAAAATTACCTGTAAAATAAATCCTAACCTAAGTTACAATTAAACCTAACACTACACTATCAATAAATAAATTAAATAAACTACCTACAATTATCTACAATTAAACCTAACACTACACTATCAATAAATAAAGTAAATACAATTCCTACAAATAAATACAATGAAATAAACTAACTAAAGTACAAAAAATAAAAAAGAATATAAGAATATAAGAATAAGAAAATATTTACAAACATTAGAAAAAAATTACAACAATTTTAAACTAATTACACCTACTCTAAGCCCCCTAATAAAACAACAAAGACCCCCAAAATAAAAAAATGCCCTACCCTATTCTAAATTACAAAAGTTCAAAGCTCTTTTACCTTACCAGCCCTTAAAAGGACCTTTTGTGGGGCATGCCCCAAAGAATTCAGCTCTTTTGCCTGTAAAAAAAACATACAATACCCCCCCCAACATTACAACCCACCACCCACATACCCCTAATCTAACCCAAACCCCCCTTAAATAAACCTAACACTAAGCCCCTGAAGATCTTCCTACCTTGTCTTCACCATGCCAGGTATCACAGATCGTTCCAGGCTCCGAAATCTTCATCCAAGCCCAAGCGGGGGCTAGACATCCATCATCCGGCGGCTGAAGAGGTCCAGAAGAGGCTCCAAAGTCTTCATCCTATCCGGGAAGAAGAGGCGATCAGGACCGGCAACCGTCTTGATCCAAGCGGCATCTTCTATCTTCATCCGATGACGACCGGCTCCATCTTGAAGACCTCCATCTTCTTCTTCCGACGACTTCCCGACGAATGACGGTTCCTTTAAGGGACGTCATCCAAGATGGCGTCCCTCGAATTCCGATTGGCTGATAGGATTCTATCAGCCAATCGGAATTAAGGTAGGAAAATTCTGATTGGCTGATGGAATCAGCCAATCAGAATCAAGTTCAAAACCGATTGGCTGATCCGATCAGCCAATCAGATTGAGCTCGCATTCTATTGGCTGATCGGAACAGCCAATAGAATGCGAGCTCAATCTGATTGGCTGATTGAATCAGCCAATCGGATTGAACTTGATTCTGATTGGCTGATTCCATCAGCCAATCAGAATTTTCCTACCTTAATTTGAGGGACGCCATCTTGGATGACGTCCCTTAAAGGAACCGTCATTCGTCGGGAAGTCGTCGGAAGAAGAAGATGGGTCCGCGGTGGAGGTCTTCAAGATGGAGCCGGTCGTCATCGAATGAAGATAGAAGATGCTGCTTGGATCAAGATGGTTGCCGGTCCTGATCGCCTCTTCTTCCCGGATAGGATGAAGACTTTGGAGCCTCTTCTGGACCTCTTCAGCCACCGGATGATGGATGTCTAGCCCCCGCTGGGGTTTGGATGAAGATTTCGGAGCCTGGAACAATCGGTGATACCTGGCATGGTGAAGACAAGGTAGGAAGAACTTCAGGGGCTTAGTGTTAGGTTTATTTAAGGGGGTTTTGGGTTAGATTAGGGGTATGTGGGTGGTGGGTTGTAATGTTGGGGGGGGTATTGTATGTTTTTTTTTTACAGGCAAAAGAGCTGAATTCTTTGGGGCATGCCCCACAAAAGGTCCTTTTAAGGGCTGGTAAGGTAAAAGAGCTTTGAACTTTTGTAATTTAGAATAGGGTAGGGCATTTTTTTATTTTGGGGGTCTTTGTTATTTTATTAGGGGGCTTAGAGTAGGTGTAATTAGTTTAAAATTGTTGTAATTTTTTTCTAATGTTTGTAAATATTTTTTAATTTTTTGTAACTTAGTTCTTTTTTATTTTTGTACTTTAGTTAGTTTATTTCATTGTATTTATTTGTAGGAATTGTATTTAATTTATTTATTGATAGTGTAGTGTTAGGTTTAATTGTAGGTAATTGTAGGTATTTTATTTAATTAATTTAATGATAGTATAGTGTTAGGTTTAATTGTAACTTAGGTTAGGATTTATTTTACAGGTAATTTTGTAATTATTTTAACTAGGTAACTATTAAATAGTTCTTAACTATTTAATAGCTATTGTACCTGGTTAAAATAATTACAAAGTTGCCTGTAAAATAAATATTAATCATAAAATAGCTACAATGTAATTATAATTTATATTGTAGCTATATTAGGATTTATTTTACAGGTAAGTATTTAGCTTTAAATAGGAATAATTTATTTAATAAGAGTTAATTGATTTCGTTAGATTAAAATTATATTTAATTTAGGGGGGGTGTTAGTGTTAGGGTTAGACTTAGATTTAGGGGTTAATACATTTATTAGAATAGCGGTGAGCTCCAGTCGGCAGATTAGGGGTTAATAATTGAAGTTAGGTGTCGGCGATGTTAGGGAGGGCAGATTAGGGGTTAATACTATTTATTATAGGGTTAGTGAGGCAGATTAGGGGTTAATAACTTTATTATAGTAGCGGTGCGGTCCGCTCGGCAGGTGGAGGCGACGTTGAGGGGGCAGATTAGGGGTTAATAAATATAATATAGGGGTTGGCGGTGTTAGGGGCAGCAGATTAGGGGTACATAGCTATAATGTAGGTGGCGGCGCTTTGCGGTCGGCAGATTAGGGGTTAATTATTGTAGGTAGCTGGCGGAGACGTTGTGGGGGGCAGATTAGGGGTTAATAAATATAATACAGGGGTCGGCGGTGTTAGGGGCAGCAGATTAGGGGTACATAAGGATAACGTAGGTGGCGGTCGGCAGATTAGGGGTTAAAAAAATTTAATCGAGTGGTGGCAATGTGGGGGGCCTCGGTTTAGGGGTACATAGGTAGTTTATGGGTGTTAGTGTACTTTAGAGTACAGTAGTTAAGAGCTTTATGAACAGGCGTTAGCCCAAAAAGCTCTTAACTACTGACTTTTTTCTGCGGCTGGAGCTTTGTCGTTAGATTTCTAACGCTCACTTCAGACACGACTCTAAATACCGGATTTAGAAAGATCCCATTGAAAAGATAGGATACGCAAATGACGTAAGGGGATCTGCGGTATGGAAAAGTCGCGGCTGAAAAGTGAGCGTTAGACCCTTTCTGACTGACTCCAAATACCGGAGGTAGCCCTAAAACCAGCGTTAGGAGCCTCTAACGCTGGTTTTCACGGCTACCGCCCAAATCTAAATTTAGGCCTAAGAAAATCCAAAAATGAGCATACATAATAAAGTGGAACAAGCTAATCTGGAACCTCATTTTATTTTTGAAAGCATCTCCCCTTTCTACTGTAATAAGCCACTTCTGGACTCATTTCACCGTATATGTTATCTAAAGGGAGTTAGGATGTTGAAAATGGCCTCTCTTGGACCAAAGAAAAATTTAAGTAATAATTATCAACTGCTAAACACAATGGAAGAATTAAAAAAAAATAATAATAAATTCTGTACACACTTCTCACATCTCCATTGTAATGATATCTTTAATTTGCAATGCATAGTGTAAGGTAGCAAGTGATAAAAATGTAGCCCTAAACTCAACTACTGTACAAATTTTAGTAAACAAACATATAAGCTATGCAACCTTAAAAAACAATTGTTATATAGAAAGCCGGACCAGAGCCGCTCTGTAAAGCAGACAAGCTGCTAATAAAATACCCCCCACGACAATAACCAGGAATTTTTCTTAAGCTGCAAAATATTAGTATATTATCTTAAAAAAGGGGGGGGGTGGGTACTTTGAGACGGCTCATGGGGATAGTATGTATTTATATAGCTTAGTATTGTTGAAAATGCAGCAGGCTTGCAATAAGTTAAAACTTATAGCTATTATCTCCTACAGATTTAGCCATTTTCTCGTCAAAAAAAAATGAAATATCTCACAGCAGGAGCTTACATGTCTTCTGGTATACACGCATGTAAGGGTGCCTATATGAACAAGTATACCAGTTTTAAATATATATTGGGGTATTTCAACTATCAAATATTCTGAACGCAGTATTAAGGCTTACTAGATAAAAATTAGTTGTATACTTGAGTATGAGATAACAGTCACAGATTATACTCTTTAGATCGCCCCACATCTCCGCCTCTACATTGAACGACCTAATGTCTAACTGTTAATGTAGGGCAAGTTAAAGTAAATATATTTGACTAATACTGAAGGAGACAGATTACTTGAGTAAACCTACAATACTAACAGAATTATAAGAGCCTTGACTGGCTAACAGTCATATCATCAGTCTTTAAAGCGTATATTATCAAACCTTTTTGGTAAGCTCAGAAATTGTTAAAGGGTTATTAAACATTTCTCAGTTGCTCATAGATGATATTATATCCACTTAAATGTACAATAATCAACGATGCATACAGTTAACCAAACAAAAATTAACATTATACCATAATGAAGTCAAAACGTCATAAAACAGTATGAGAGTGAATCAAACTTTTTGTCTTGGTTTTAGATAGTCACCGCTAGCAGGGTTCCTTAAACGTTTGCTTATGAAGGATATTATGAATAGAAAGTTAGGAATATTTCTTACTGTCCCAGTGAATATTGATGCTCATTTAATGAGCAAGCTGAGGCTTCCACATTAACCTATACCTACACAAATCCAGTGGTAACATACTCCGACACAAATCCCAGTCATAGACGAGGATGCAGAAGGTGAGGGCCTCAGGGTGTCTGAAAACAACCGTGCTCTCCACTCCTCCGTGACATATCCCTCAGATGGATGAAAACCGCGATCATGCCTCAGACCCCAGCCCGCAGGAGCAGCTGCGCACCCGCAGCCAAGACCCATGTGTGTGATGTTGAGCAACAGTGACTGCACGCCACAAGTCACCCGTTACATTTGGCCCAAGCAAAGCAGACCGGGTAAGTTCCTCTGCAGCAGCGGTAGGAAAGTTTCCCCCTGACCAGGACACGATTAAGCGTGTGGTCCCAAAAAAGCGACACTGTAGCCTGATTGGAGTCCGTATGTTCTGCAATCCACGCATCTGAAATAGCCATCTGAGTACTTTGCTCTTCGGCACCTTCCTCTGCACCACCATTTTGAACAGTTTCTCTGAAATCATGAAATCTCCTATCTACTTTATTCTCTAGCTCTGCCAAGTAGTGCCAAAAGCCTTAAGTGGTATCCCTCCATGATGAAGTTTTAACAGTGTGTTCCTTTTTCATCCGGGGAACCGGTGGTGTGTGTGGGGGTGCGTTGTAGGTTTTAGGTAGGCCTCCCGAGATCATAACAGTTCAGTTTTCAAACTTAGCAGCTTACAATTAATGTTCCCAGAACAAAGCATCAGAAACCTGCTACGGAAATACAGCCATCAATCCAAGTAACGATTGTCTGAAAGTTATAAGATCCACTTATTATAGATAATATGCTAGGAGCCACTGCAATGCGGACTGATCATGTCAGCCTCCAGGACACGCCCCTCTCTTCTACTTTAAAAATGGAATTTATCAGCAAAAAATTCTATCAGCCAATTTGGAATTAAGGTAGAAAAAATCCTATTGGCTGATGCAATCAGCCATAGGATTGAAGTTCAATAATATTGACTGATCCAATCAGCCAATAGGATTGAGCTTGCATTCTATTGGCTCATTGGAACAGCCAATAGAATGCAAGCTCAATTCTATTGGCTGATTGGATCAGCCAATAGGATTTTTTCCACCTTAATTCCGATTGGCTGATTGAATTCTACCAGCCCAATTGGAATTGAAGGGATGCCATCTTGGATGACGTCACTAAAGGTACCGTCATTTTAGTGTTAGTCATCGGAAGGAAGAGGATGCTCCACTTCGGATATCTTGAAGATGGACCTGCTCCGCTCCGGTTGGATGAAGATAGAAGATGCGTCTGGTAAAGACATCTGGCCCATCTGGAGGACCTCTTCTGCCCGGATAGAATGAAGACTTCTGGCCGTCTGGGAGGACCACTTCTGCCCCGGTTGGGTGAAGACATCTCAAGGTAGGGTGATCTTAGAAGGGTTAGTGTTAGGTTTTATTAAGGGGGGATTGGGTGGGTTTTAGGAGTCTGGGTTGGGGTGTGTGGGTGGTGGGTTTAACTGTTGGGGGTATTGTATTTTTTTTTTACAGGTAAAAGATCTGATTACTTTGGAGGCAATGCCCCACAAAAAGCCCCTTTTAAGGGCTATTTGTAATTTAGTATAGGGTAGGGATTTTCATTATTTTGGAGGGCTTTTTATTAGGGGGATTAGATTAGCTGTAACTAGTTTAAAAAAATTGTAATTATTTTATTATTTTCTGTAATTTAGTGTTTGTTTTTTTTCATAATTTAGATAATTGTATTTAATTGTATTTAATTTAAGGAATTAATTAATTATAGGTAGTGTTAGATGTAATTGTAACTTTTTATTATTTTTATTTTACAGGTAATTTGTCTTTATTTCAGCTAGGTAGCTATTAAATAGTAATAACTAATTTAACAACTATTGTACCTAGTTAAAATAAATACAAAGTTGCCTGAAAAATAAAATAAACCCTAAGCTAGCTATAATGTAATTATTAGTTATATTTGTAGCTAGCTTAGGGTTTATTTTATAGGTAAGTATTTAGTTTTAAATAGGAATAATTTAGTTAAATTAAAGTTATTTTATTTAGATTATTTTAAATTATATTTAAGTTAGGGGGGTGTTAGGGTTAGACTTCGGTTTAGGGGTTAATATATTTTTTATAGTGGCCAGCGACATTGGCGGCGGCAGATTAGGGGTTAATAAGTGTAGTTAGGTGGCGGCGATGTTAGGGACGGCAGATTAGGGGTTAATAAAATTTAACTAGTGTTTGCGATGCGGGAGTACGGCGGTTTAGGGGTTTATAACTTTATTTTAGTGGCGGTAATGTTGTGGGCGGCAGATTAGGGGTTAAGAAGTGTAGGTAGGTGGCGGCGGTGTCCAGAGCGGCAGCTTAGGGGTTAATAAGTTATAATGCAGGTGTCAGCGATGTCGGGGTGGTGGCAGATTAGGGGTTAATAAGTGTAAGATTAGGGGTGTTTAGACTCAGGGTTCATGTTAGGGTGTTAGGTGTAGACATAAATCTATTTTACCCCATAGGAATCAATGGGGCTGCGTTAGGAGCTTTACCGCTGCTTTTTTGCAGGTGTTAGGTTTTTTTTTCAGCCGGCTCTGCCCCATTGATTCCTTTGGGGAAATCATGCACAAGCCCGTTTAGCCAGCTCACCGCTACCGTAAGCAGCACTGGTATTGAGGTGAGATGTGGAGCTAAATTTTGCTCTTCTCTCACTTTTCTGCAGCTAACGCCGGGTTTAAAAAAAAACATAATACCAGCGTTACTGTAGGTGAGCGGTGAGCTGAAACTGCTCGTTAGCCCGCAAGCCTTACCGACAAAAAACTCGTAATCTAGCTCGTAATCTCATTTTTTAATTTTTTCTTAGTTTCTTATTCGCATATCATGAAATACTGCCCTGAGGATTGGAATTGAAAACCCTTGTCTAAGGTACTATTTTCATAAATACTCTCTCTGGTGTTGCCTCTAATTTATAGACAACTCTACTTAAAATGTAACTATTTATAGTATACAGTAAACTTAAGAGACAAAGAACATACACTATTTATCTTAAAAATAAAAGGATAGGGGCAACTTTAAATGTAGAGGAAGCACAACAAAATGGAGACAGTAGGCAAAAAATAAATCCTTCTAATATTTATTAAATATTAAGGGATAGATTTATCATAGTGCGAGAGGACATAATACGAAGTAGCGTATCATGTCCACTGCACATCGATAAATGCTGACAGCATACGCTGTCTGCATTTATCGTTGCACCAGCAGTTCTTGTGAACTGCTGGTGCAATGCTGTCCCCTGCAGATTTGTGGCCAATTGGCCACTAGCAGGGGGTGTCAATCAACCCGATCATATTTGATTGGGTTGATTTCTGTCTGTGGCCCGAGAGCAAGCGGACAAGTTATGGAGCAGCAGGTCATAACCGCTGTTTCTTGCAAGCCTGAAGGCTTTATGCGGAAACAGGGGCATCAAGCTCCCATACGGAGCTTGATAAATGGGCCCCTAAATCTTAAAACTGAATTATAAAATGTGCCTCCTCACCCCTTTGGAATAGCATTGATACATATGTGTGAAGGTATAGGTATGTTTAGCTTAATACTTACCTATATTAAAGGGACACTCAAGTCAAATAAAATTTTGTTATTCAGATACAGCAAGCAGTTTTAAGAACTTTCCAATTTAATTCCATTATCAAATTTTGCAGTCTTTTTATATTCACACTTTCTGGGGAACAAAATCCTACTGAGCTTGTGCCCAAGTTCAAAGGATATGGTTTACTAGTCTGTAATTGGCTGATGTCTGTCACATGATACAGGGGGCCGGAAAATGGAGAAAAAAAATAATTTGTCAGAACAAAATCTACTGCTTATTTGAAATTCAGATTAGGAGGCCAATTTAAGAAAGGTCTTGTGGACCTGATCCGACAGTGCGGATCAGGTCCGCAAGACCTGGCTGAATGCGGAGAGCAATACGCTCTCCCATATTCAGCATTGCACCAGCAGCTCATAAGAGCTGCTGGTGCAATGCCTCCCCCTGCCGACTCGCGGCCAATCGGCCGCCAGCAGGGAGGTGTCAATCAACCCGATCGAGTTACGATCGGGTTGAATAGTGGCGATTCCTGTCCGCCTCATCAGAGCAGGCGGACAGGGTTATGGAACCACGGTCTTTAGACCACTGCTTCATAACTGCTGTTTCTGGCGAGTCTGAAGACTCACCAGAAACACAGGCCCTCAAGGCTCCATATAGAGATTGATAAATGGGCCTCTAGGTGTTTATGCATTGTCTTTATATTATGCACTTGTTAATCATGCAATTCTCCTGCATTGAGTGGTCCTTTAAGAGAAAATAAAAGGCTCTCTCATTTGTTTTCATTTGTCACATTTGTTCCTTTTAATTTTCTTGACCTTTTTTTGGCTAATGATATTGTGCTGTCCATTTCCATTAGTGACAATTACATGAGAATACTCTATTTTTCCAAATAACTTTTCTTTCATTTGTTATTTTATCTATCCAAAACAATAATTTCCAATTTCTTTTCACAGTGTTTGGAAGGTAATAATATATAATCATAAATGTATACATATAATAAAGCTGGAATAAATTTCAACTGTTTTACCATCACCTACTAGTAACTCAATTATTTCTTGCAGGATACCATTTGACAAAATTGTTGATAATACAATCTCACATGCAACGTCTCAATAACAAGTGATTACTTTGCTTTTCTCTTTTATGTGATACAGCATTTAACACATACTCCATTATACAATGTTATGAATTGCTAACATGATATTTTGGGTTATTCTTTTATCCTTTAATCTGATCGTGTCCTTTACAGTATCACAACAGTAAAGGCAACTAAACCAGATTTAATATAAACGGTATGTGGTAGATCAATCCTACTCAATTTGAGAAAAAAAATATTTATGCTATTAAAATGGTCTGCTAAGCTGTTGTCATTCAGCAGTAATCTCTCTAATTCATTTTAATTGCTTTTGTATCTTATTTTCCATTTTGCTCTATTTTTTTTAAATTTATATTTCAAAACATATTTATATTTAAACAACAGTGAGCTGCTGTAAATCCCCTTTTTCTGTTTAGGTAATTTATTATAATCATATACCAAGGTTAAATCAACAAATCAGGAACACACATACCCTTAAAAAGAAGTAGCCTATATCTTAGTTATCTAGGTATCCATATTTGCCACAATACTTTATCACTATGGGCCAGATATTATGAGTGGAGCTCTATCTTTTGCGAGCAAGGCCGTTATTGGGTTTTCATATTCATTTGCACGCAAGTTAAATTGTGCTTGTATTGCTAGTTGGAAGTAAATACGAACACATGAGCACAATCACGATTTACGCTAGAATGATTACCATTACCTCAACGCTCTGGTTAACGGTTTCACAAACTAAAAAGTGTCACAAAGCACATCAAAAATACTCTAAGAATAACACTAATAACAAGTATTTAAAAAAAAAGTTATAAGGGTTCAAAGATATGAGGTCTCAGGCAAAAGGCTTTAACATACAGATACATACATATATATGTCTAAAGATGTTTATGTGTACACATGTATTTATGTATTTATATGTGTATATATGTATTTACAGACATATATATATTATACCTATCTTTAGGCTCTGTCTTGGGTCCCTTGCTTTTCTCTCTCTATACATCCTCCCTTGGAAAATTTATAGCCTCCTTTGGATTCCAGTACCACTTATATGCTGATGTCAGGATTCTCCCTGTTGCTCACAGCATTGATCATTAGGCTGTCCCCCTTCTCCTTTAAGAGGATCTGCACAGCTGCAAACAAATGCTTAGTAATTAGTTAGTAGCATTTTCTAGCTTTGAACTGATCCTTTCAGTTTGGATAATTTGTGTTCCTGAGATAAGCAAGGATTTTAGTTAATTTCTACCTAAACCTTTAGGATTGTTCAACTCTCTTGTTGATTCATTAATCATCCTCATCTGCATGACTATGATTCTGTGAGTACAAAGTTTTTCCTCTACGGATTCATTAAGGACTTACCATACAAATTTCCCTTTACGGATTAACAAAGGACTTACAAATACATGATTGTGTGATTCCCTAATACACTTTCTGAAACTACGGAGCAGCTTTCACATCACTGTGTATTACTTCGCAAGATTTAGCGTTACCTGGCTGAGACTGTTTCACTGTTTGGAAAATCGCAGCTCCTCTCTCTGCTCCTCCCCCTACATCAGTGTCAATACCTGAGTGCTCAGTATCAGAGCGGTTTCCTCCACAGACCTTTCCACAGCATACACTGAGTTGTAAGCACTCCAGCACTGATCTGGGTTACCTGTTGTTTACTATACACTCCTCTGAGTCTTGGTAGAAAGTATCTTACCTTGTCAGTTATAGAATCCCCTAGTAACCTTTGTATTTCACCACAAGCTCAATCATCTGGTCTCGGTTGGTATTTTGTTTATTCTGAATTAAATCACATCCTATCCATTGAATAGTTGGTACAAGCAGGATTATTCCAGAAAGTGTAAAACAGATACAAACTTATAGATTGATACATATTGTTACATTGTATCAGAGTTCTGCAGCTGAGTTTCCATACAACTAATACAAGCCTTACATATTACTAAGCCACAATATGGAACCAGCAGATCTTCCTCAGATCATATACAACCTCTCACAATGGATAGATCAGCTTGGACAAGGCCTGAGGGAACTTCAAGTCAAAAATCAAACCTTACGCAATATCATAAAGGATTCCATTACACAGAAAAACACCCAATCAGAAGCACTGCCAGAACCACAGGTTTCATACAAGACACCTTCGCGGGGAACAGGAAAACATACAGACAGTTTAAAAATGCCTGCAACTTATTGTTTCAACTTAAACCTAAGAGATACAGTACCGATAAAATTAAAGTTTTGACAATCATTTCACTCCTCAGGGGAGAGCCCAGAGTATGGGCTGATACTTGCTATGAATCTAACGACCCTATTCTATCATCGCTAGATCAGTTCATTACTACGATGGATGAACTTTATCAGGATATTAACCTTCAACTTACTGCTGAGTCTAACATGAGAAGTCTCAGACAAGGTCCCCGCATTGTTGAGGACTATATCACAGACTTTAAACAATATTCTTTGGATTCAAAATGGAATGCTATAGCATTAAGGAATCAATTCAGGTTAGGCCTGTCGGATTCCATTAAGGATGAGTTGGCTCGTACAGACTTACCTGACACACTTGAGGGTCTCATGAAATTAGCCATTCAAATAGATTGCAGACTCCATGAAAGGAGGTCAGAAAGATCTGTCCCAGAAGGTAATACCAAGAATACAAGCTATATTCATCCAGTTATCACTAGCAAGAATACTGCTGAGGCCATGGAGATAGGAGTTATCCGAAGACCCCTCTCTACAGATGAAAGGAATCGCAGAAGAACACTGCAACTTTGCATGTATTGTGCAAATCCTAATCACATGGTGAAGGAATGCCCAGTACTTCAAAAGACAAAGAAAAGTAAGTGTTTGCATTTACATTTATCCCGTTCAATACAGGGGATAGCCACTTATTGCTGTGTTTCCTTACTTTTACAGTGGGATCAAAACAGACTGACTTTTGAGGCTATTGTTGACTCCGGAGCTTACGGCAACTACCTAGATAAGGATTTGATTGCTAAAAATAAAATTCCTTTAGTGTGCAAGCAAAATCTGGTTTCCATTCATTTTATTGACGGTTCTAGTATTGTCACAGGTCCAATTACACATGAAACAGTGCTTATGATGGTAAAAACAACATGAGGGCATACAGAACACATACTTTTTTATGTTTTGCCATCTCCTTTATTCCCAATTGTTTTAGGATGAAGTTGGCTCCAACTGCATCAACCCATCATTAATTGGAAGGAATTACCTGTAGACCTCACTTCTACATATTGTCATAATACCTGCTACCCCCATAAAACTCATCTACTACAAATAACTGATCCAAATTTTATTCTCCCAGATCCATATACAGATTTCTCTGATGTATTCTGTAAAAAAGAGGCCGAATCACTTCCACCACATCGTATCTATGACTGCCCAATTGATCTACAACCAGGAGCTGCAGTACCTTATGGTCACCTTTATCCCCTGAGCCAACCGGAGCTAGAACATCTAAAAATATACCTCGAAGAAAATTTACAAAGAGGATTTATTAGACCTTCCACATCTCTCGCAGGAGCAGGTATGTTCTTCGTTAGGAACAAGGACTCGACACTCAGGCCAATTATTGATTATAGAGAACTCAATAAGAAAACCATTAAAAACAGGTACCCTTTGCCACTGATCCCACAGCTCATAGAAAGGCTACATCAGGCCAAAATTTTCAGCAAATTGGATCTATGTGGTGCGTACAACCTAGTACACATCAGGGAAGGAGACGAGTGGCTCACTGCTATCAGGACAAGACTGTATGGACTGTACGAATATCTTGTGATGCCATTTGGGCTATGCAACACCCCCGCAACCTTTCAATACTTCATAAATGATGTATTCAGAGACCTTTTGGATGTTTGTTTCGTAATATATCTTGACGACATCCTGATTTACTCCAATTCACTATCTGACCACATCAATCATGTAAGATGGGTACTTTCCAGATTACAAACCCATAAGTTATACACAAAGCCGGAAAAATGCGTTTTCCATACTGATGAAATTTCCTTTCTGGGATATCACATTAGCCCAGCCAGGATACAAATGGAGCAGAACAAAGTTCAAACAGTAGTAGACTGGGCTCAACCAGGCACGAAAAAGGAACTCCAACAATTCCAAGGGTTCGCTAACTACTACCGAAAGTTTATTAAAAACTTCTTTAAGATTGCCAAACCACTCACAATGCTCACA
The DNA here is from genome assembly GCF_027579735.1 of Bombina bombina. Lineage (NCBI taxonomy): Eukaryota > Metazoa > Chordata > Amphibia > Anura > Bombinatoridae > Bombina > Bombina bombina. The sequence goes on along the minus strand of NC_069503.1, from coordinate 881,763,016 downwards.
GGAAGTGTTCTTTTCCGATGGAATTCAGAGGCAAATAAAGCCTTCAACGACTTGAAGATGAGATTCACCAGTGCTCTGATACTACACTTTCCCAACCCAAGACAATAGTACATATTAGAAGTTGACTCCTCTGATTAGGCCATAGGAGCGATACTATCGCAACAAGAGACTTTCACAACCCCAATTCACCCTGTTTCATATTATTCCAAAATAATGTCACCAGCAGAGAGAAACTATCCGATTTCAGAAAAGGAGCTCCTTGCCATAAAACGTTCTATGGAACACTGGAGACATCTACTAGAGGGTACCGAATGACCTATTCTCATATATACTGACCATAAAAACTTAGAGTATCTCCAAAATAACAAAACTCTATCTTCAAGGCAGGTAAGGTGGAGCCTTTACTTTACTAGGTTCAATTACAACATCATATATCGACCTGCAAACAAAATCAGTAAAGCAGACACATTATCCCGCAAGGATAAAAAATCCTTTAATTCCTAATGAACAACATAGCATCATTCCTAACAAACGATTTATAGGATTAATTTCCAATCTCTCAACTGAATTGAAAAGATCTCTAAACAAAGATACGGAACTTCCGCACAATGAACTTATTATGAAACCAAATGGGTTTTATTACCATAACGACAGGATATACATACCTAATGACCTTACACCACAGATTCTTCAACTATTCCATGACACACCACTTTCCGGACACCAAGGGGTGAAACGTACTACGGAAAAGATCTCAAGAGAGTTTTGGTGGCCTAAATTTAAATCTTCCGTAACAGAATTTATTCAAAGTTGTACAGTCTGTACAACATCTAAATCAGAGAAACAGTATCTATATGGACTTCTTAAAACCTTGGCAACATGTGAGTATGGATTTTATTGTTGAACTTCCAGTCTCACAAAAGCAAAATACCATTCTAGTTGTAATAGATCTCTTAACAAAAATGCCTCATTTTATCCCATACCATAAGCTCCCCATGTCTTCTGAAAATGCAGAATTGTTCATAAAGCACAGAGTTAGGCTTCACAGAATTTCACCTACATTGACCTCTGACAGAGGGACCTAATTTACATCACGCTTCTGCAAAAAACTATGTAAATTATTATGAATTAACCACCATTTTTCTACATCTTCCATCCTCAAACCAATGGTCAAGCTGAACGCTTGAATCAATTGTTAGAACAGTACCTCTGTTGCTATTGTTCACAACACCAGACTGACGGTACAGTTTCTTCCCATGGCCGAATATGCTTTTAACAATGCTATAAATTCCACTACAAAGATGTCACCATTTTATGCAAATTACGTTTTTCACCCATCCTTAACAATCGCTCCAGGAGTAATCTCTGCCTCTCCACAAGTCAAATACATGGCCAATTCACTCCTAGAGACATTCAAAAAGCTCCACGACAATATCCTGCAAGCTCAAGCTGACCAAAAGAAATATTATGACTTGAGAAGATGACCTACACCTAAGTATACAGTGGGGGACACTGGTTATCAAACAAAAACCTCAGATTGCAGATTCTATATAAGAAGCTGGGTAGGAAGTTTATTGGACCTTTTCCAATAACAAAATTGATTAACAAAAATGCTGTTACCCTGGAACTACCTACTAAAATGCGCATCCATCCGACGTTCCATGTTTCTTTATTGAAACCAACAAGACCAATGAGACTCCAATCCCTTTTTCCCTTGTGGACCTGTATACGAACCCCTGATGAGGTACAGAGTTTGCTGGATTCTAGACATTACAGAGGGCGGTTACAATACCTTGTGCGATGGAAGGGGTATACTAGTAAAGATGATTCATGGGAACCGTCCACTTACATCCACACACCCAGGTTGGTGGCCATGTATCATCGCAGTTTCCCAGATCGTCCCCGACCACAAGCTGGGGTACAGCTTGCCTGAGGAGGGGGTCATGTCAGGATTCTCCCTGTTGCTCACAGCATTGATCATTAGGCTGTCCCCCTTCTCCTTTAAGAGGATCTGCACAGCTTTGCAGCTGTGCAGATCCTCTTAAAGGAGAAGGGGGACAAGTGCTTAGTAATTTGTTAGTAGCATTCTCTAGCTTTGCACTGAGCCTTTCAGTTTGGATCATTTATGATCCTGGGATCATCAAGGATTTCAGTTAATTTCTACCTAAAACCTTAGCATTGTTCAACTCTCTTGTGGATTCATTAATCATCCTCATCTGCATGACTATGATTCTGTGAGTACAAAGTTTTTCCTCTATGGATTCATTAAGGACTTACCATACAAAGTTTACCTTTACGGATTAACAAAGGACTTACCAATACATGATTGTGCGATTCCCTAATACACTTTCTGAAACTACGGAGCAACTTTCACATCACTGTGTATTACTTCGCAAGATTTAGCGTTACGTGGCTGAGACTGTTTCACTGTTTGGAAAATCGTAGCTCCTCTCTCTGCTCCTCCCCCTACATCAGTGTCAATACCTGAGCGTTCAGTATCAGAGCGGTTTCCTCCACAGACCTTTCCACAGCATACACTGAGTTGTCAGCACTCCCGCACTGATTTGGGTTACCTGTTGTTACTATACAATCCCCTGAGTCTCGGTAGAAAGTATGTTACCTTGTTAGTTATAGAATCCCCTAGTAACCTTTGTATTTCACCACAAGCTCAATCATCTGGTCTCGGTTGGTATTTTGTTTATTCTGAATTAAATCATATCCTATCCATTGAATAGGTCATACAAGCAGGATTATTCCGGACAGTGTGAAACAAATACAAACCTATAGATTGATACATAGGCCCCTATTTATCAACCCGTCAACTTACTTGCATTTGCCGGCACCAATACGCTCACCTAAGATCGCCTAACATCGCTGCCGCGGACCTGAATACGTTCTCCAAAGTTACCAAAAAAGCCTTCAAAAAGTCACGCACCAAGTACAGGGCGATGAGCAGCGGACTGTTGTTAACTAACAGTCATTGATTTTGCTGCTCTTCGGCTTTTTCCCAGCTTTATTGGTATACTGTCACTAAACACCCACACTATACTAAACTGTTTAACCCCTATCCCGCTGCTCCCGGCCCCGCCGCAACTAAATAAAGTTATTAACCCCTCAACTGCTGCTCCCGGAGCCCACTGCCACCTACATTATACTTACTAACCTCTAATCTGCCGCCCCCTACACCGCCACCACCTACATTTATGTTATTAACCCCTAATCTGCCCCCCCTACACCGCCGCCACCTACATAATACTTATTAACACCTAATCGGCCGTCCCCAATGTCGCCGCCACAATATTAAATTTATTAACCCCTAAACCTAAGTCTAACCCTATCACCCCCTAACTTAAATCTAATTTAAATAAATATAAATAAAATTACTATCATTACCTAAATTATTCCTATTTAAAACTAAATACTTACCTATAAAATAAACCCTAAGCTAGCTACAATATAACTAATAGTTACATTGTAGCTATCTTAGGGTTTATTTTTATTTTATAGGCAAGTTTGTTTTTATTTTAACTAGGTAGAATAATTACTAAATAGTTATTAACTATTTAATAACTACCTAGCTAAAATAAATACAAAAGTACCTGTAAAATAAAAACTAACCTAAGTTACAATAACACCTAACACTACACTACAATTAAATACAATTAAATAAATTACATACAATTAACTAAATTATATACAATTATCTAAAGTACAAAAGACCAAACACTAAATTACAGAAAATAATAAACAAATTACAGAAATTTAAACTCATTACACCTAATCTAATAGCCCTATCAAAATAAAAAAGCCCCCCCAAAATAAAAAACTCCTAGCCTAAACTAATCTACCAATAGCCCTTAAAAGTGACTTTTGCGGGGCATTGCCCCAAAGTTATCAGCTCTTTTACCTTTAAAAAAAAATACAAACACCCCCAACAGTAAATCCCACCACCCACACAACCAACCCCCAAAAAAGAATCCTAACTAAAAAAATCTAAGCTCCCCATTGCCCTGAAAAGGGCATTTGGATGGGCATTGCCCTTAAAAGGGCAGTTAGCTCTTTTGCAGCCCAAAGCCCTAACCTAAAAATAAAACCCACCCAATACACCCTTAAAAATACCTAACACTAACCCCCTGAAGATCGACTTACTGGGAGACATCTTCATCCAAGCCGGGCAGAAGTGGTCCTCCAGACGGGCAGAAGTCTTCATCCAATTATGTTTATTTAAATTAGATTTAAGTTAAGGGGTGTTAGGGTTAGACTTTAGGTTTAGGGATTAATAAATTTAATATAATGGCGGTGACATTGGGTACAGCAGATTAGGGGGTAATAACATAATGTAGGTGGTGGCGGTGTAGGGGGGGCAGATTAGGGGTTAATAACATAATGTAGGTGGCGGCGGTGTAGGGGGTGGTGGCTTAGGGGTTAATAAGTATAATGTAGGTGGCGGCGGTGTCGGGGGTGGCAGATTAGGGGTGTTTAGACTCGGGGTATATGTTAGGGTGTTAGGTGTAAACATAACTTTATTCTCCCATAGGTATCAATGGGATATCGGGCAGCAGCGAACATGAGCTTTTGCTGCTTTCAGACTCCCATTGATTCCTATGGCATCCGCCGCCTCCAGGGCAGCGGATTGAAAACCAGGTACGCTGAGCCGGAGTAGTTGCGAGCATACCTGGTAGAAATTTGATAACTTGCAAAAGTTGTCAGATAGTGCTGAATTTGCATTCAGAACATCTGTAATGATGTAAGCATCGATCTGTGTCGGACTGAGACCGGCGGATCGTATGTTACGTCACAAAATTCTACTTTTGCTGGTCTGTAGGGTTCGATAAATAAGGGGAATCAGGCTCGCCACAATTACGCTGCAGAATTCCAACGTATTTGCGGTTGATGGCTTGATAAATAGGCCCCATATTGTTACGTTGTATCAGAGATCTGCAGCTGAGTTTCCTTACAACTAATACAAGCCTTACAGCTAATGATATCCAAATCTTTCTTTCCTCTCCTGATATCTCTCCCTCTTTACTCAACCAGATTTCCAACTGCTTCTCTGCAATTTCCTCTTGGATGTCTTAACACTACCTCTAACTCAATTTGTCCAAAACTGAGCTGCTTCTTATTCCCCCCTCTTCGAGACATCCAACACCTGACATTTCTCTGACGGTGTGAGACTCTATTCTCAACACCTCACCGGGTCCACTGTCTTGGGGTCACATTTGATTCAGAACTCAGATTCAACCACAAATCCTGCTGTTCACACCTATGCAACATTTCCAGAATTTGTCCCTTCCTTACTCAAAAAACTACAAAAATAGTAATTAATTCCCTCATTTTGTCACGCATTGATTATTGCAATCTACTTCTAAATAACCTTCCAAATTGATGCCTCTCCTCCCTCCAATCTATTATGAATTCTTCTGCTAGACTCATCCACCTGTAGTCGATGATCTACATCAGCTGCTCTGCTCTGCCAGTCTCTACACTGACTCCCCATACACTCCAGAATACAATTTAAAGTATTAACCCTAACTTACAAAGCACTCATCAGTCTAACTCCCAACTATATTTTCTCTCTCATTGTGAAATATTCCTATCCCGTCCTCTTCTCTCAACCTCTGACGTAGGTCTCTCCACTCCTGTTATCTCTACGTGCCACTCCCGTCTCCAAGACTTCTCATGTGCTGCTCCTGTTCTCTGGAACTCATTACCCCACTCCATAAGACTGTCTCCAACCTTGTATAGCTTCAGACGCTTCTTGAAAACCCACCTATCCAGAGAGGCTTACCATCTCTCCTCCATCTCTAATCCTAACCAAACTAATACATGAACTGCCTGAATCACTGCTGAAACTACAACTGATATAACAATCTACCCCAACCTTATGTCTCTTCACCAAAAACCTGTAGACTGTGGTCTCTCCGGAGCAGGGTCCTTTTCCCCCTGTACTAGATTTGTTTAGTTTTGTTATGTTTTGTATTTTATCACAAATCCTTGTCATTGTATACCCCTATCATTGTACCCAGCGCTACGGAATTTGGCAACACTATACAAATAACTGATAATAATAATAATATAAACACAAAAATACACATGTATACATATATAGATGTGTGTGTGTGTATTGGAGCCATTTGCAGTTAAGTAGATAAAAACATGTAAAATCATATTTATACATTAGATATGTATAGATATATATTGTACCAAATAAATCAGATATATGTAGAATTATGTATTTTTTAATAAATAGAACCTATTCTTTTATGTGAATTACATTGGAATGTGAAATATTGATATTTTTATGTTGGGTTAGCACACTTGAGAATATGGTCCAGGTTAGCGCGAGAGTGGGGTGTGGCAAAAAGGTCTAAAAGTGGTTGGTGATGTTGTGGATCCCTCATCACATGGAGTCCAAGCATGTCAAGATAAGCAAATACAATTTGTGATTTGAAAATTTATTTTTACACATATCTGCAGACTCAACATTACTTTAATGATCTGATGAGAGAGGGCCCCCATTTCTGGGATTATTATTATTATTGGTTATTTGTAGAGCGCCAACAGATTCCGCAGCGCTATTAACAAAAGCGGAGTACAAAAAAACAGTTATAGGGATCAAATTGGTAGAGGGCCCTGTAAAGAGTTACACTGTTGTAGTCAGCTCTTGAGAAGGTGATCAACAAACAGCTGGACTCTTAAGCTTACATGCTAGGGGGGTTCAGGGGATAGCAATGGAGGAGAGGAACTGGTATAAAGTAAGGTTAGCGTAGGTTGTATGCATCCCTGAACAGTAGAGTCTTAATATATAATTCTATAATAATTCTATCTTCACTATAAATGGGATACCTCTCTCTCTCTCTCTCTCTCTCTCTTTTTGATCTATAAGACTCTTCTGCACAAAGGAGAGATGGATTCAATAGCAAACTTTGTTGATATTTGGAGTGTAGACATTGTGATGGGACTGACACATAACTGAAAGTTTGGATCCTGTTAGGAGATCAACCCCCTCCATCCCGCTTTTAGAGTCTCAGTTACAAAAGCTCCACCATGATTATATAACTCTTTGCAGACTCTCAAAATAGAGAGCTGATTTTATAAACAATTGCTACAAATTTAATTTAGAGAATGCATATTTTTGCATAACTTTATTTTATGTCCACGTATTAAAGTATTTTGGAAAATTCACTATTTTCTGCTAATATTATGTTAGACATTTGGCAAATTTGATTCCAGCAATGGGATAAACAAATTACTAAACTCCACATGTTACTTACTCTTATAATTTTGTTAGCTTGCAGATGTATTCTTGATGTGTGGACAGTTAGAACACCACCTACGATCTCCCAACTTACAAAAATAAGTTTCTTAGACAACTATTTATTGAACAATCTGATGCCCTATTAGATAGCTCAAATGCATTGAAAAGTTTTTTTTTAAAAAAAAAAATGACAACTTTACAGAATATATTAACACTGAAAATGCACTTACAAAGACAAATTGTGTTACCTTTTGAACAATCAGAACACATTTTGACCGCTATCCTTAGGGGAGAATGGAAATGCCTTAGTGTCCTTTGCTATGATTAATAAATCTTTTGTGATTCTATTCCCAGAGTGCAGACATTGCTAGGGGAGATGGATGGTGAGGGGTCTAGGGTGGTGGGAAGACATTTATATGTTGTTGTTTTTTGTTTTGTTATTATTCACCCCACTCATCAGTTATAAATTAAAACTAGAGTCGTACATCCAGTTGGATGGTCACTTTGAGGATTTCTTCTAAAACTAATTTAAGTTAAACCAATAATAGTTATGGTTTGGTTATCTGATTATATTTATTGAATATTGCATTTTAAATTTTTGCTTGTTCTCTGCTGTTACTGTATATGCATTTATAAAAAAGAAAAAGGAGATGTGGGGGTAGAGTTATCAAACAGTTTATGCTGCAATCTATCCCCAAATTTTCCGGCTCTGAGGTGGCGGACAGCATTATACTGATCAGATACAATGATTGACACCCCCTGCAAGAAATGATTGTGCAATGATAAATGCTGACATCATGTCCACCCGACATCTGATAAATCTACCCCATAGACTTTGATTTTATATATATATATATATATATATATATATATGATATTGGGATCAGATTTCATTATATTAATGGAGTAACCTATGGATCACTGGATATGACAAGGAACAAAACTGGACTTATCCCTTGAACAGATTAACTTGGATGATCTGAACAATTTCTCATTTAGGGCTAGATTAGAGAACTATATTTTTGTGCTCCCGCAAACGGGCAAATAGACAGCAATGTAAATATATATGAGTATATACATATATATTTATGTGTTAATATGTATATATAACATATTAACACATAAATATATATTTATATAATCATATACATATATATTTAAAAATGCTGCCCATCGCTGCGCTACTTTCCTGATTCACTGTTCAATGTTCATGAGCGTAATGCTTCCTTTCTATATTGTGATTAACTTGTAAAACAAGTGAACATTATCGTGCACTGGTATTACAAACTGGAGCGCTAATATCACTTGCATGCAAGCGATATATATATATATATATATATATATATATATATATATATATATTTTTATATACATTTATTTATATTCCATTTCCAGATACAGAATATATCAGTACAAAAACAAAAATTGAAAAAGATATAAAGATGAACATACATTGTTGATCATGGCAGAATACATAAAACAAAAAACAATATTCAAATTACCATAGATCCATAAATCAATTTCTGCCATATCGTTTATAATTGACCAAGAATTGGATGGGGTTTTTTTAAACTAAAAAATACATGGCATGACATGGGCATAGACAATAATCATAAAAGAATGATCAAAATAAAATAAAATTAAACAAAAATTAAAAAACTCCTCCAACCTTTTTAAGATTTGATAGTTTGTTTATTGATATACTATGCTTCCTCTTACCCCATACAAACCATGCACAATTTGCATTACATTTTTCTATATCTTTGGAGTGTATATAAACTGGGATATTTTGAAGCAGGAATAGTATTTTAGGGAATATAATCATTTTAATAAGGGAAATTCTAGCCGATAGAGAGATATGTAATCTAGTCCAATTATTAAGATGTAATGTGCATTTTTGCCACATAGGGAAGAAATTAAGATCATACCACTCATTTGGGTTATTAGATAGAATTATACCTGGATATTTAATATTTCTATCACCTTGCATAAAAGGATTTAGCACCAGACTATCTTTCTTTTTTACGATCCAAAGCATTTCAGATTTTCTAAGATTCATTTTGTAACAGGAAAAATTGCTAAATTCAGAGATTATATCTAATAGTCGGGGTATATTTATTTTTGTATTGCCCATGTAGAAGAGGATATCATCCGCATATGGGGATAGGATAAATCTTTTTTACCCAATCAAAATGCCCTCTAAGGATTCCCTGCATAATACAGCTAAGGGTTCTTATGCAATATTGAATAAAAGTGGTGACAGAGGGCAGCCCTATCTGGTTCCTTTATATAATGTTATGCTTGATGAAAGAGTTCCATTTATACTTAAATATGATATCGGTTTTTGATAAATCAGCTTAATAAAACTCACAAAACATCCTGAAAATCCAAATTGGTTTAGCGATGTGAATAGGTGATCCCATGAAATGGAATCAAATGCCTTTTAAGTAGCGCAAAGTCGTTCTGAATGTCTGTCTTACTTTTAAGTTGGGATGAAAAGTGTTCAATCAACAGCATAGCTAGTCTAATAATATTTTTCATCGTTCTACCCGGCATAAAACCTGTTTGGTCTGTTTGTATTATATCTCCTATAATTTGTTTTAATCTGCAATAACACTAGCTAGAATTTTATAGTCAGTGTTAAGGAGGGATATTAGTTGGTAGGAGTCCATAGAGTCAGGGTCTTTATCTTTTTTGAGGATAACTACATTAGATGCAGTGAAATATCTTGATGGTTATTTCCTTGAATAAAATATTTATTATATAGGTTTACGAGTAAAGGGGAATTTTGCTCTTCTAAGATTTTGTAAAAATCAGATGGTAATTGGTCTGGACCTGGAGCCTTACCATTAGCTGATATATGGATAGCCTGTACAATTTCTTCCAATGTGATGTCTCTGTTTAATAGTAAGAGTTGGTCTTGTGTGATCTTGAGATTAATTTTTTCCCAGAAGTTTTCCTTAGCTTCGCTGTTAAAATTATCAATTGCATATAACTTCTGGAAAAACACGTAAATCTGAGTCAGAATATACTTAGGTAGATTATAATTTGACTTGTTGACTGTGATTGCTCCTATATAATTGTTTTTTTTCCTACTCTTAATTAGGTTAGCCAAAAATGTTGCAGATTTTGTTTTTTGTCTATTAAATATTGTGCCCGCGTGTGATGATTGTTTGTTAATAAAGACCTCGCACTCCATTTTAGCCTTTTAATAGGCTATCCAATGAATTCTAATAGGGTTTTCTAACCGCTAGATTTAGAGTTTTGTCGGTAAAGACCCGCGTAGCTAACGCCGGCTTTTTTCTGGCCGCACCATAAAAATAACTCTGGTATTGAGAGTCCACATAAAGGCTGCGTTAGGCTCCAAAAAAGGAGCGTAGAGCATTTTTAACGCAGCTTCAACTCTCGATACCAGAGTTGCTTACGCAAGTGGCCAGCCTCAAAAACGTGCTCGTGCACGATTCCCCCATAGGAAACAATGGGGCTGTTTGAGCTGGAAAAAAACCTAACACCTGCAAAAAAGCTGCGTTCAGCTCCTAACGCAGCCCCATTGTTTGCTATGCGTAAACACTTCCTATGTCTGCACCTAGCACCCTAACATGTACCCCGAGTCTAAACACCCCTAACCTTACACTTATTAACCCCTATTCTGCCACCCCCGCTATCGCTGACCCCTGCATATTATTATTAACCCCTAATCTACTGCTCCGGACACCGTCGCTACTTACATTATCCCTATGTACCACTAATCTGCTGCCATAACACCGCCGACCCCTATATTATATTTATTAACCCCTAATCTGCCCCCACAATGTCGCCTCCACCTGCCTACACTTATTAACCCCTAATCTGCCGACCGGATCGCACCGCTATTATAATAAAGTTATTAACCCCTAATCCGCCTCACTAACCCTATAATAAATAGTATTAACCCCTAATCTGCCCTCCCTAACATCGCCGACACCTAACTTCAATTATTAACCCCTAATCTGCCGACCGGAGCCCACCACTATTCTAATAAATGTATTAACCCCTAAAGCTAAGTCTAACCCTAACACTAACACCCCCTAAATTAAATATAATTTACATCTAACGAAATTAATTAACTCTTATTAAATAAATTATTCCTATTTAAAGCTAAATACTTACCTGTAAAATAAATCCTAATATAGCTACAATATAAATTATAATTACATTGTAGCTATTTTAGGATTAATATTTATTTTACAGGCAACTTTGTAATTATTTTAACCAGGTACAAAAGATATTAAATAGTTAAGAACTATTTAATAGTTACCTAGTTAAAATAATTACAAAATTACCTGTCAAATAAATCCTAACCTAAGTTACAATTAAACCTAACACTATACTGTCATTAAATTAATTAAATAAAATACCTACAATTACCTACAATTATCTCACCTCTGAGAAAGGCTTTCGCAGTCTCCCAAAAGATTTATGATTTCGGTAATTAATTGATATTTAAACTTTTACATTTACTCCATTTATTTATCAGCCAGTTCCTGAATCTAATATTGGAGGATAGATATGATGGGAAGAAAAATCTCGCACATTGTTTCTTCCAGTTCTGACCTATTTGGATTGTTAGATAATCGCGTGGTCTGAGATTAAAATATTTATTATTTTTGTAGAGATTTTAGCACTCAGAAGAGATTCATGAATTAGAAACATGTCGATTCTTGAAAAATAACTTGGATTCACAAGTATATGATCTCTCGTCTGGGTGCTGAAGCCTCCAGATGTCTTTCAGTTTTAAGCTTTTTTCAAAGTTTGACACTATTTTTGCTTCATTTTGGCATCTTTTCACATTCAGAGTATTTAAAAAGATCTAGATAATGATTGAATATGCTATTAAAGTCCCCCCTATCAACTGTGTATCGTCAAAATGTATTAATCTAGAAAACAACTTTTCTCAAAAGGCCGATTGGCACTCATTGGGGGCATATAAATTGCACAAAGTAAAAAGGGATCCTTGAGATTCAATCTTTAGAATTAAAAATCTCCCTTCTTTGTCTTGGATTTGGGAGATTACTTTATAATCCAAGTTTTTATTGAAGGCACATTCCACCCCTCTCTTTCTCCCAACAGCTGGAACAGAGATCACCTTCCCGATCCATCCAAATCTCAGTTTATCTGCCTCAAGGCAGTTGAGGTCTTTTTCTTGAAGGAACACAATATCGGGAATAATTTTTTAATATATTGAACTATTCTTTTCTTCTTGATCGGGGAGATGACTCCACTCACATTCCATGAAAAAGATTAATTGTGTTCTTCATTTCTATTTAGTATAAAGGGAATAAAATAAAGTTAATTGTGCCTGCTAAAGGTACAGTGTAGAAACAAACTCCCTATGGGAGGATATAAAGGTGGTATACTCTAAATATTACAAGTGAAACAATGTAAAGTATATAATATACATGCACAAATCAAATGTGTTACTAAATGTGGATACTGTTACACAATAAGTTCCTAAGTAGCTGAAGTGAAAATATATATATATATATATATATATATCTGTGCTCCAACAAAATGCAGAGGGACAGTAGGTGTACAAACCCCAAATAACAAAAAATATTTATCTACTACAGTAGTGATAAACACATAAAACAAATGTGATCACTATGTGATATAGTGATAATGCCCTAAATCGATACCAAAACGACCAAGTATAGTTTCTTGTGCAATCTTGGGTAGAGTAATCAAAGTAATGAAGTGACTTGAGGCTGCAGAACTCCTTCCAAAAGCTTGATGGCAAACAAGGAAAATAATCTGTATATAGGTAGAAGAGGAGTGAAGAAGGTGCCACAATAGTGCACGATCAGTAGTACTAGATCACCACACGCATATGCAAATTATACTTACAAAGTATAAAGCACTTGAGAAGTGCCACAGAAGCCTTCTGGACCTTTTATAGCTGCCCAGATAGCTATCCTCTCAAAGAAGTAGGTAAATGGAAACTCCAATAGAGAGTGATCACCTATGATCCGTATTCAGCAGTCAAATATCCGTATCCAAAAACTGTAATGGAAAAGCTGCTCACAGACAGGATGGTGTGGAGAGGTTTTAAATAAATATCCCAAAAATGAGATGTGTTGCTTAGCAAAAAATTCAGTTGTGATGCCTAATCGTATCAAACAATATGGCTTTATTAAAATGTGATTATATCACACAACGTGTTTCCCGGTCTTACCGACCGCTTCATCAGGTATATATTCACAGAATAAAACTCACGACTTAAAAATAAATCTCAGCGTCTATTGCCAGGTAGTGCGCATGCGCACGCAAATCCTGCTGTCCAATAGGGAGCCAGAACAGTGACCGGCTTCTTCCTGATAGGGTAATAGCATGAATGATAAACAAGCACACCTACCGATAACAGTTGCGAGTGACTAGGATGCGGGAAACGGGCATACAAACTGTAAAAGGACAAATAGCCTGCAATATTATCCATACAAGTAAATGTACAGATCTAGGTACAAATCTAATACTACTATATAATATAAGGGGTTAAATGGCTAACGAGGCCGGCCACAGATCCGCTCCTACAAACACTGACAGGCAAATGCGTGTGCATAACACCACTAAAAATAATCATCACATTGGTACAAATATATATAAAAAATATATAAAATATAAATTGACTCACTTTAGCAACAAATAACCTACATTATGTAATCTCCAACTATATATAAGAGAGAGTGTCTACCACATATATAGGGTTGAACTATTGAGAAAAATAAATAAAATATCCTACTATATAAATGGCCAAGTGTGTTTGTCCGAAGCTGTCATGAGCAGTAGAGACAGCATGAGGACAAACACACCTGGCCTTTGAGTCCTACTCCCTAGCTGATCCATCATCTGTGTCAGAAGTGGGCGTGGTCGGGCGTGAGCGGGGGGTGTGACCGGCGTGAAGGGGGCATGGCCGGCCGTGAATGGCCGTGAAAGGGGCGTGACTGGGCTGAAGGGGCGTGGTCGGTTGCAATCGCAAGATAGAGAGGGGAGAGACACAGAGAGGAGGGGAGAGTCGGAGAGAGAGGGGAGGGAGATAGAAGGGGAGAGAGAGAGGAGGAAAGAGAGAGGAGAGGGGGGAAGAGATCGCAAAAGTGATGGGGGAAAGAGAGAGCAAAAGAGAGGGGGGAGAGCGCGAAGAGAGGGGTGAAAGAGCGCAAAAGAGAGGGGGAGAGAGAGAGCACAAAAGAGAGGGGGGAGAGAGATAGAGAGCAAAAGAGGGGAGAGAGAGAGCACAAAAGAGAGGGGGAGAGAGAGAGCAAAAGAGAGGGTGGAGAGATCGCAAAAGAGAGGGGGGAGAGAGAGAGAGCACAAAAGAGAGGGTGGAGAGAGAGAGAGAGCAAAAGAGGGGGAGAGAGCACAAAAGAGAGAGGAGAGAGAGGAGGGGAGAGAGAGAGGAGAGGAGGGGAGAGAGAGAGAGGAGGGGGAGAGAGAGAGGAGGAGGGGAGAGAGAGAGGAGGGGGGAGAGAGAGGAAGGGGGGAGGGAGAGAGAGAGAGGAAGGGGGGGGAGAGAGAGGAGGGGGGAGAGAGAGGAGGGGGGAGAGAGAGAGAGGAGGGGGGAGAGAGAGCACAAAAGAGAGGGTGGAGAGAGAGAGAGAGAGAGAGAGAGCAAAAGAGGGGGAGAGAGAGAGCACAAAAGAGAGAGGAGAGAGAGGAGGGGAGAGAGAGGAAGGGAGAGAGAGAGGAGAGGAGGGGAGAGAGAGAGAGGAGGGTGGAGAGAGAGGAAGGGGGGAGGGAGAGAGAGAGAGGAAGGGGGGAGGGAGAGAGAGAGAGGAAGGGGGGAGGGAGAGAGAGGAGGGGGGGGAGAGAGAGGAGGGGGGAGAGAGAGAGAGGAGGGGGAGAGAGAGCTCAAAAGAGAGGGGGAGAGAGAGTGCAAATGAGATGGGGGAGAGAGAGTGCAAAAGAGATGGGGGAGAGAGAGAGGGGGGGAGAGAGAGAGCTCAAAAGAGAGGGGGAGAGAGAGCGCAAAAGAGATGGGGGAGAGAGAGCTCAAAAGAGAGGGGGAGAGAGAGCACAAAAGAGATGGGGGAGAGAGAGCAAAAGAGGGTGGAGAGAGTGCGAAGAGAGGGGGAGAGAGCGCAAAAGAGAGGGGGAGAGAAAGAGCGCAAAAGAGAGAGGGCAAAAGAGAGGGGGAGAGAGAGAGCGCAAAAGAGAGGGGGAGAGAGAGAGCGCAAAAGAGAGAGAGAGAACGCAAAAGAGGGGGGAGAGAGAGAGAGCACAAAAGAGAGGGGGGAGAGAGAGAGAGCAAAAGAGAGGGGGGAGAGAGCGCAAAAGAGAGGGGGGAGAGAACGCAAAAGAGAGGGGGAGAGAGAGAGCGCAAAAGAGAGGGGGAGAGAGAGAGCGCAAAAGAGAGGGGAGAGAGAGAGAGAGAGAGAGAACAAAAGAGGATGAGAGAGAGAGAGAGAACGCAAAAGAGAGGGGGAGAGAGAGAGCACAAAATAGAGGGGAGAGAGCGCAAAAGAGAGGGGGGAGAGAGAGAGAGCAAAAGAGGGGGAGAAAGAGAGAGCACATTAAAAGAGAGGGGAGAGAGAGAGAGGGGAGAGAGAGAGGGGGAGAGAGGGGGGAGAGAGAGAGAGGAGGGGAGAGAGAGAGAGGAGGGGAGAGAGAGAGAGAGAGGAGGGGAGAGAGAGAGGAGAGGGGAGAGAGAGAGAGGGGGAGAGAGGGGGGATAGAGCTCAAAAGAGAGGGGGAGAGAGAGCGCAAAAGAGATGGGGAGAGAGAGAGCTCAAAAGAGGGGGAGAGAGAGCACAAAATAGTTGGGGGAGAGAGAGAGCGCAAAAGAGAGGGGGAGAGAGAGCTAAAGAGAGGGGGAGAGAGAGCGCAAAAGAGAGGAGGGAGGGAGAGCACAAAAGAGAGGGGGAGAGAGAGAGAGCGCGCAAAAGAGAGGGGGGAGGGAGAGCGCAAAAGAGAGGGGGAGAGAGAGAGAGCGCAAAAGAGAGGGGGAGAGAGAGCACAAAAGAGAAGGGGGGAGAGAGAGAGTGCAAAAGAGAGGGGGGAGAAAGAGAGCTCAAAAGAGAGGGAGGAGAGAGAGAGTTCAAAACAGAGGGGGAGAGAGAGCAAAAGAGAGGGGGAGAGAGAGAGAGAGCAAAAGAGAGGGGGAGGGAGAGAGAGCAAGGGGTGGGACCTCTGTACTGCAAAAAACGGCCTGTGTGAACGTGCTTTAGGACTAGTAAAATATAAAATATAAAAAAAATATATATATAAAATATAAAAAAAAATATGTAAAAATAAACATCCATAAT
Source organism: Bombina bombina (assembly GCF_027579735.1). Lineage (NCBI taxonomy): Eukaryota > Metazoa > Chordata > Amphibia > Anura > Bombinatoridae > Bombina > Bombina bombina. The sequence goes on along the minus strand of NC_069503.1, from coordinate 881,746,484 downwards.
ATTACAATAAACATTGTAACCATAGTATTACAATAAAAATTACTAATGGGAAACTAGGTCATTTAACAACAATAATGCTAAAAATCACTAGGAGCCCACTAAGAAACAACATATGATCAAATATACTGTATTATATATTGTGGATCCCAATCTATTATTGATAGATAACCTAATGGACCAAACATGTTCATTGTTATACCCATAATCATAGTCCATATATACAATAAAAATAATTGGCAACCATCTGTTACAAGCATAAAACAAAAGATAGCTCATAGGACTATTGGGATATACCACATAATGAATGGGATACTAACATGGAGGAAGGAAATATAGAAATATAATAATACTATCTGGACTAATAAGTACAATACAATTAAAGACCAACTGATACTAAGTAATGTATAGGGCTAATGGATAATGACAATCCATCTGCTATATGGATACCTAATTAATGAAACCCACTCATAATGAAATTCTCCAACTATATGTCAAGGGGGAATTAAATAAGAGAAAGCTCAAGAAAAATAATAATATACTAAAGGATATATAATGTCCCTATAAAATCTGATGTGTCAATGTTATGAAGATGTTGCTGATATGATGCTGCTAATATGATGATACAGTTTAATTGAAAGCAGCCATATCAATATGTTCGTTTAAACCATGTGGATTTATTGTTTTAATTTTCCAAATCCAATAGGTCTTCCTTCCTTAAGGATATTGGATTGGCCTTCATGGTATTTGGCTCCATGGCGGGGTACACTGTGGTTTACTAAGGTTTTTTTCAAATTTCTGAGATGTTCACTCACCTCTTTTTTAGGGGTCTAGAGGTTCTATCAATGTATTGTATTCCTAATTTGGATTCTAGCAAATAAACAACAAAAGCGGAATCACATGTGAAACGTGATGTTATTTCAAATTCCTCTTTAGTTGAATAAGATTTAACATTTATTTTATTCCCGGTGGTATACATACATAATGGTATACATACATAAACCACAATTGGGTCTATTACATCTAAAGAAACCTTTCTTTCCTAAAAATGAGGACATATCTTTAGGTTTTCTATTTCCTACCTTTGTACAATGTTTCCTCATCACCACTTGCTGGGGGCCAATTTATTTTTCAAGGTGGGGGCCCTTTTAAAGGTACAGATAGGAGACTCATCTATCAGCTCCTTAAGTATCAGATCTCCCTTTAATATGTGTCATACTCCAGACACTGTGTCTTTAAATCAGGCATAACACATCTTGCTGTTCCTTTAAGCATAAGATCACATGACTATTATGCCTATTTAAGCACACATCCTCAGTTCAACTTTGCTACGTAATTTGAACAGTTGGGGAGTTGTTACTTTATTCAAAGTTCTTATCAGTACTAAAGAAACTGTTTGTACTAAATTGGCATCTGCCTTTATTTCTAGATTCCACAGATTGTGCATATTCAGCATCGGAGCCAAGCAAGAATTCAGCGTGTGAACCGGAGTTCGGCGTCTGACGTCATCTCCACTCCGGGTGTTAGTCTTTCAGCTTCTCTCTCCTGCCACTCATGTAAATCCATCTCCGGACAGCTTCATCATATGATACAGTAAGGAACAGCTGATCTGAACTACAGCATGTTACGGTACCGTACATTTCACTAACAAATGTTTGATAAGAGACTGTGTTAAATTCTATCTCAAAGACTGCGTACGCCCACTAACCAAACTACAGCTTACATGCTCCTGCTGAATCTTTAACTCTGTCATTTGCAACTAATCACAATTGTCAATCAGACTGTATCTGTCTCAAGCTTATTTAACAACACTAATGGCTTTCTAGACTAATAGTGACTTCATTATTACTTAAGCTACCAACTAAAGAATTGTATCTGTGGGATTGAACTCATATGCCTTAAAGGAAAACTTACCTCGTTGATCTCAGTTTGTATTGTTGAAGAATAAGCTTTTATTTAACAGTTTTCATATTAAGTTTAAACCTCATTTCCATTTGGAGAGTTCTTGCACATTCAGAAAATACATCTTAAGATTCTGAATTACTGCTTATCTCCTACAACTTTAATAAGTTGTATTTTCTTTTGACCTAATTGGTCACCCTCAGTCTATGAGCATATCAGGGTTCCTAGTTTGACAAGGTTCCCGAGGTTTGGTGTGAGACTGAGTGGAATAGATATAACTGGGTTTCCAATAATTAACTTTAAACATCCTCACAATATGAACCAATATTTATGTAATATACTTTTAATTCTATTGTGGTTATTATTATACCGTGTTATGAACCATAGATTGTTATTGAATTTTCTTTATCTTTAGTAGGAACTCCTTTATAGTTCTGCTTACTATAATCAGTTGTAAAAAAAATCTGATCTATATTTGTTCCTTGCTCTACAGTAACTCTCCTCTACCAGCTTGAACGAATATTTATTTTCTAAAAATCTATCTTTCAAAATTTTAGATTGTCCATCGTATATTAGCAGATCCATACAATTTCTTTAAATTCTGCAAAATTTATTATATGGGATATTTTTATTCCATGGTTTATAGTGATTGCTTTTATAATTCAAGTAGCTATTTGTGTCTACTGTCTTGAAAAATGTTTTAGTTTGGACATAGCCATCTGTACCCCAGTATAAAACGAGATCCAAAAAATCCATGCTATCTTTATTAATTTTAGATGTAAACTCAAGGCCCATACTATTGTTATTAAGGGACTCAACAAACTGTATATCTGATGCCTCAGAACCATCCAAAATAAACAGAAGATCATCAATAAAATGGCCATAGAATACCAGGTTTGCCTCCAGGGGAGATTTGTAGACGTATTCCTCCTCAAAAATCCCCATAAATAAATTAGCAAAACTGGGGGCAAACCTGGTACCGATGGTCATTCTCTTAACCTGTAGAAAAAACTGTTCCTGAAACACAAAATAATTGTGCTTCAGTACAAAAGAAATGGCCTCAAGTAAAAAGAGCCTTTGTTTTAAAGATATATATATATATATATATATATATATATATATATATATATATCTTTTTTAAAAAGTTCTCTATTGCTTTCAAACCAAGGTCATGTGTTATATTAGAATAAAGCGCTGAAACATCACATGACAATCAAAGTAAATCAGGGCTAGTTTTTTAGAATTTGATCATTTACAGATTAGGTCAGGGGTATCTTTGATGTAAGATGGTAGACCCATCACCGATGTTTTGCAGGAAATGGTCTATATATTCAGACAAATTACATGTCAAATTACAAATCCCTAAAATGATCGGTCTACCCGGTGGATTTTTTGTGCATTTGTTTGATATGATTATGCATCACGACTGAATTTTTTGCTAAGCAACACATCTCATTTTTGGGATATTTATTTGGAGCCTCTCCACACCGTCCTGTCTGTGAGCAGCTTTTCCATTACAGTTTTTGGATACGGATATTTGACTGCTGAATACGGATCATAGATGATCACTCTCTATTGGAGTTTCCATTTACCTACTACTTTGAGAGGATAGCTATCTGGACAGCTATAAAAGGTTCAGAAAGCTTCTGTGGCACTTCTCAAGTGCTTTATACTTTGTAATTATAATTTGTATATGCATGTGGTGTTCCAGTACTACTGATCGTGCACTATTGTGGCGCCTTCTCTCCTCTTCTACCTATCTTCATTTCTATTTAGCATAGGGTGAGCGAGAATTGAAGAAGGAGAAAAAAAAGGGAAAGTAAAAGAAATAAAGAACCAGACTATACGGTCCGGCATAAGATTTGTTCAGATATATAAGCATTGAAACATAATACTTTAGCATTAGCTATGAATTGCTTGACCTCCTCTACTTTATCTATGATAACAACTTTAGAGTTGTGGAAGATTTTCAATTTGACTGGGTAGATAACAGTAGCCTTGAAACCTAAATTAATTAACTGTGTGCAGAGGTGGGCAAATATACGTCTTTTATTGAAAGTTTCAGCTGAGAAACCTTAAAAGATTAGGACACGTTCTTTGTTAAAATTGAACGGTATTTGTTGGCGATACAACACCAGTATTTTCTGTTTGTTCTGAAATCTCAAGAACTTCACCATTATTGGTCTATTTGATGTTTGTGTACTGTCTTTAACATTGAGGGATCCTAGGCTATGAACCCTCTCAATAGCGAGTGGGATTAAGTCTGATGTTATTCCTAGTGCTTGCGGTAGTAGCACAGAGACAAAATTCATAAGATCTGAAAACTCAATGGATTCTGGTACCCTCACTATTTTCAAGTTATTCCTATGTGTTCTATCTTCTAATTCATGTATATGAGATTAAAGGGTTTGAATTGTTTTGGCTTGGTGATCTATAGAATCTTGTTGGGAGTGCTGTAGATCATCGATATCTAAAATTCTATTTTCCATATCTGATAATCTATTTGAAAATTGCTTAATTTCATTAGTGAGAGTTGTAAAATCTATTTTCAGACCTTCAAATTGTGGTCTAAAAATATCAGATATTTGTTTAACCAAGGAATCTGTATCAATGATAGGATTGATATTAGAAGATTTACCTACAGTGCCTATTTCTGGACTACCAAAGCTATTACGGTATTTGTTATCCTTTGGTTTTGGAGGCATATTGGAGGAGTTAACCTTACTAGATAATACAAATGTATCCATCAGGTGATATCTAAATAGGCTCAGAGAATTTGTGCATAAAAAAAAGAAAATAAATAAATAAGGTGCAGAGAAAAGGGATTTACATTTATACTCTAACATTAGAGTTCCCAATATAATATAAAAAAAAAACAACAACAATTAATGTGGGTGAAATATAAAAGAAAGAGTGCTACAAAAAGTGTAGAAGGTAGAAATAAATTGAATGTGTTATATAGGTCTTAAAGGGACACTGAACCAAAAAATTTTCTTTCGTGATTCAGATAGAGCATGGAATTTTAAGCAACTTTCTAATTTACTCCTATTATCAAATTTTCTTTATTCTCTTGGTATCTTTATTTGAAATGCAAGAATGTAAGTTTAGATGCCGGACCATTTTTGGTGAACAACCTGGGTTGTCCTTGCTCCACCAATAAATAAGTGCTGTCCAGAGTACTGAACCAAAAAAGCTTGGATGCCATCTTTTTTTAAATAAAAATAGCAAGAGAACATAGAAAAATTGATAATAGGAGTAAATTAGAAAGTTGCTTAAACTTGTATGCTCTATCTGAATCATGAAATAAAAATTTTGGGTTCAGTGTCCCTTTAAGTTAGACCGTGTGGTAGTGTATAAGATTAATGTGAAGTTAACTCTGTACACTTATTGTGAGATAGAAGTAGCTATTAGGGGACCAACAATCTTAAATTCTAGTAATGTTATGTATTTTAAAGCATGAATCCACTAAATTGTATTTGTTGAGTATAGTTGTAGTACAGCAAACTGTAAAGACAAGTATACATTAATGTTGTTACAGTCAATTTATATATATAAATATATTTTCACTTTACCCTAATTGCAATTGTATTTGCATTACCATGTGTCAAACTTTGTAAAACATCTTAATAACAGCAAGTTAGTGAGAGAGACATTCTGGCCTTATAATCTAGGAATATTATCACACATCCTATATCCAGGGAGTCTGTTAGACTAGGATTTCAATTATACTATACTCCCTTTTTTAATGAGGCAGGGATATTTGTCTTACTATTTAGTATTGTGGGGGGGGGGGGAGAAAAATGCCCTTTTAGCATATAGGGCCTTAATCTTGTGGCATAGAAGATATAACAAGAACTGCAATTCTTACTAGTAATATAGATTGTGCCAGTAAAAGTCAAACACCTTATAGGGGAATATAGTTCTCTAAAGCTTCAGACATTGTAGTTTCACTATTTAACAAGAAAAAAGAGTTATAGCAAACTTCTGTATTCAACAACACAATATGTAAACTCATTCAATTATTGCGCAAAGTGTTAGACTTGTTGACACATTACTTCAGTAAATAAATTAGCGTGTGCATCTTATACAGCAATAAACCACATATCTATATGAGCTAGCGAAGAGCGCTTTAAGCAAAATGTCTATGTGAATAGTTTATCTATGCGTTGTTATAGCAGCTCTGTTTTCGAGATCTTGCTTTCTACTGTTCTCTATGGCAGGAGCATATCAAGTTCTCATCTTTTGTTAAATAGACAGTTAAATTAGAGGGGTTTCGTCTATCTTTATGTGTCAGTTTTGCTCCTTGGAGAGTAATTCAAACACACCTAGATTACAAGTTTTTCGTTGCGGCTTGTAATGCTGAAAATATGGCATTTTCAGTGTTAAAACAGCACTGCAGCTATTACAAGTGTTGTCGGTATAGGTGTACCTTTTAGACTGTAATGCAACGTCAGTCCCGCACATGTAAAAATTACGTTTTTTCATGGGATTCCCATAGCGCCGGTATTATGAGTTTTATGTTCTGGCTAAAAAGTGAGCGTTACAGCCTAAAACGACAAGATCCGTACCACCATCTAAAGTCAGTAGTTATGAGTGTTACGCTACAATGCTGTAACATAAAACTCATAACTAAAGTGTTACAAAGTACACTAACACCCATAAACTACCTATTAACCCCTAAACCGAGGCCCTCCCACATCGCAAATACTATAAAAAATGTATTAACCGCTAATCTGCCTCTCCAGATATTGCCGCCACTAAAAAAAGTATTAACCCCTATTTCGCCGCTCCCCGACATTGTCGCCACTATAATAAATTTATTAACCCCTAAACCGCAGCCCTCCCGCATCGCAAACACTATTTAAATATTATTAACCCCTAATCTGCCGTCCACCCACACCACCACTATAATAAACCTATTAACGCCTAACCCTAACCCCCCACAATGAAATATACTAAAATAAACAATGAACCCCTAAACCTAACGACTCCCTGACTTTATATTTAAATTACAATTTTCCTAGCTTAAATTCAAATAAAACTTACCTGTGAAATTAAAAAAAATAATTTTAAGCTAACAATTAAACTATTATAATTATTAAACTAAAATTAAACTAACTACCCATTAAATAAAACTAAACTACCAATAAAAAATCCTAACACTAAAAAAAATACAAGCACTAAATTACGAAAATTCACAAACAAATTATCAAAAATAAAATAGAATTACACCTAATCTAATAGCCCTATTAAAATAAAAAAGCCCCACCAAAATAAAAAAACCCTAGCCTACAATAAACTACCAATGGCCTTTAAAAGGGCCTTTTGTGGGGCATTGCCCAAAAGATATCAGCTCTTTTACCTGTAAAAAAAATACAAACACCCCCCCAACAGTAAAACCCACCACCCAACCAACCCCTCCAAATAAAACAACTATCTAAAATAACCTAAGCTAACCATTGCCCTGAAAAGGGCATTTGTATGAGTATTGCCCTTAAAAGGGCATTTAGCTCTTTTACATTGCCCAAACCCTAATCTAAAAAAAACCCCACCCAAAAAACCCTTAAAAAAACCTAACACTAACCCCGACGATCCACTTACAGTTGTTGAAGTCCCACTCGAATTAGCCAATAGAATGAGATCTGCTTAAATCCTATTGGCTGATTTGAACAGCCAATAGGATTTTAGCAGCCCTAATTCCTATTGGCTGATTCAAATTTTTCAGCCAATAGGAATGCAAGGGACGCCATCTTGAATCACATCCCTTGCATTGAAGATTCCATGTACGGTGGCGACCATATGAAGAGGATGCTCCACGCCGGATGTCTTTAGGATGGACCTGTTCCACGCCGGCTGGATGAAGATCGAAGAGGCAGCCTGGATGAAGACTTCTTGATGCCTGGATGAGGACTTTGTCGGCTGGATGAAGATAGAAGAGGCTGTCTGGATGAAGACTTTTTGCCGCATGGATGATGTCTTCGCCGGCTAGATGAAGATCCTTCTAGCAGGACTTCAAAAACTGTAAGTGGATCATCGGGGGTTAGTGTTTTAGTGTTAGTGTGTTTTTTAAGGGTTTATTGGGTGGGTTTTTCTTTTTAGTTTAGGGTCTGGGCAGTAAAAGATCTAAATGCCCTTTTCAGGGCAATGCCCATACAATGCCCTTTTCAGGGAAATGGGTAGCTTAGGTTGTTTAGATAGTTTTTTATTTTTTTTTATTTTGTGGGTTTGGGGTGGTGGGGGTTTGTAATGGGGTTTGTAATGTTAGTGGGTCTTTGTAAAAAAAATTTTTTTAAAAAAAGAGCTGATATCTTTAGGGCAATGCCCCACAAAAGGCCCTTTTAAGGGCCATTGGTATTTTATTCTAGATTAGGTTTTTTATTTTAGGGTGTTTTTATGGGCATTAGAATAGGAATATTTTTTTTTATTTTTGATAATTTATTATTTTGTGTAATGTATATTTTTAGGGTTTTTTTTTTTTTTAGCAAAAGAGCTGTTTATCTCAGGGCAATGCCTTTTAAAGGCCCTTGGTAGTTTGGGGTGTGGGGGTTTGTATAGTGTTAAGGGGGATTTGTATTTTTTTTTGGAGTAAAAGCGCTGTTTATCTCAGGGCAATGCCCTACAAAAGGCCCTTTTAAGGGCCTTTGGTAGTTTATTCTAGAGTAGGATTTTTTATTTTGGGGTGTGTTTTTTTTAAGGGTATTAGAATAGGATTAATCTTTATTTTTTTGGATATTTTTTTTTTATTTTTTGTAATGGTAGTTTTTTTATTTTTTATAATGTTAGGTTTTAGTGTAAGGCAGGTTAGGTTTTATTTCACAGGTAAGTTTGTATTTATTTTAACCAGGTAGTTAGTAAATAGTTAATAACTATTTACTAACTAGTCTACCTAGTTAAAATAAATACAAACATATCTGTGAAATAAAAATAATACCTAAGCTAGATAAAATATAACTATTAGTTATATTGTAGATGTAGATAGCTTAGGTTTTATTTCACAGGTAAGTATATACAGTATTTAGTTTTAAATATGTATTATTTAGTTAATAATCGTAACTAATTTAGAACTAATTTAATTATGTTAAAGTTAGGGGGGGTTAGGGTTAGGGTTAGGTTTAGGGTTACATTAGGGTTAGGTTTAGGGTTTAATATAGTTTAATTTAGCTTGTTGCAATGTGGGGGGCTGGTGGTTTAGGGGTTAATAGGTTTATTTAGTTAATAATTGTGAATTTAATTTAGCTATATTTTTATTATGTTAAAGGTAGGAGGTGTTAGGGTTAGGTTTAAGGTTACATTAAGGTTAGGGTTACGTTAGGGTTAGGGTTACATTAGGGTTAGGTTTAGGGGTTAATATAGTTTAATTTAACTTGTTGCGATATGGGGGGCTGTCGGTTTAGGGGTTAATAAATGTAGTATAGTGGCAGCGATATCGGGAGCGGCAGCTTAGGGGTTTATAATTTTATTTAGATGGCGGCAATATTGGGAGCAGCAGATTAGGGGTTAATAACTGTAGGCAGGCGTCAGCGATGTTGGGGGCAGCAGATTAGGGATGTTTAGACGTAGGGTTTATGTTAGGGTGTTAGGTTTAAACTGTATTTTTATTTCCCCATTGATGGGGCTGCGTTACAGAAATTTTGTTTCCACGATCGCAGGTGTTAGACTTTTTTCTAACCCGCTCTCCCCATTGATGTCTATAGGGAAATCATGCACAAGCATGTTTTAGCAGCGCTCTGATTGTGCGGTATGGAGCTCAACGCTACCATATCGCACACAAAAGGTGTATGTTTGAAAACTTGTATTGGCAGCGCTATAAGAAATTAAATAACGTAACTTTTGTTGCATTCGTTAATTTCTCTATAGCGCTCAAAACTCATAATCTGGTTGTTAGTTAGGAGTAATTGACTGATATAAGTCCATGTTCTGAAATCCTTTAGATAAGTAGGAAGTGCTGAGTTAAACACATAAATTAAATCATTTTTATATATCAAATGCCCATATTCTCTGTAGGGTTTCCTGTGAGGTAAAGGTACTTAGAAACCAGGGTGCTTATATTTGTCCTGTAATCTGGTTTTAAGATATTAGTTCTTACAGTGCAAAAAAGTCCAGAGCAAACTTAAAGGACCAGTCAACACAGTACAAAATACAAAACCAAAACCAAAATAAATATACAGCCACATAGAGGATTAAGTTTATAATGTATATGAGCATTCAAAATAAAAACTTAGATAGCAAAATTATTATAAAACTTACTTTTCTCCTGTCTGTTTTACCAATTGTTCTGAGGCTTGACCACCTCCCACGCCTAGAGGAGGATGGGCTCACTGTGAGTGACAAATTTTATCTTCCAATCCAAGATTAGCCTATTTGCATTTTTTTCTCCTATTGTGTGTGCATGTGAGTGTGCACGTGACCCCTTGCACGTGCACGTGACTCCCCCTCAGACGTGCACCATTGTCTTTATAAATTACAAGCAGGCACAGCATGAAAGGGAGCAAATCTGCTGAACAGCATTTAGAGCAGGAGTTGTTCCCTTTCATGTCAGTTGGATTGGTGCCACATTATAGTGCTTCTCTGTCTAATATATTTTAGTGCACCCACATAATTGCAGCATAAATATTTATTTTGCTCCCCTTGCATGAACATTTTCACTATTATTTTTTTTTTTTTAAATTATAATGTTCCCATTTTATAGTAAGTCTGTAATTTTGCACTTACAATTACTTATTTTATAATTATCAGACATATTTTTAAATTATAGGCTACCCATGCTACATATCTATTTATACATGTATATTTTATATTGTCTTCCATTGATCCTCTGCAGGCAATAATGGAATTTATATATTTTTTATACCTTAGAAAGCACCCTACTTGCTTTTATAATTAGCAATTTATTTTTACTTTATAGGGTAACCCTGCTACTTCTCTTTTTAACATTTATTTTTCATAAAGTCTTTCACTGATACTCTGCAGGCAATTTGGATCTTGAAATACAAGAAATTTTACTTATCGTACCTACAAAAACACGCTAGTCTCTTTTTAAGGCTAACCCTGCTACATACATTTGTACTTTTCTTTTGTATATTACAATCCTTTGTTACCCAGCATGTCATTTTGCACCATTAGAAGGATGATGTTAGAAAGCACCCTACTTGCTTTTATAATTTATAATGTTCTTTTTTTTAAAAAAAAAAAAGGCTAACCCTGTTGCATATCTGTATGTAAAAAAATAATTAGAACTCAATTTCATGGAGATATTTTCCATTTGTTATTTCCACCTTTGCATGTAAGGTATTTTTATCTGTGCAAAATCCTTTACAAGCACCCTACTGCCTTTTCAAAGCGAAACCTTCCCCAGGCAAAGCCTTACATGCAAAGGGGGTAAATAATAAACGCAAAATCTCTGCATGCAATTGCGGTCTTCAAATTGTTAACATACAGCTATGCAACAGGGTTAGCATAAAAGAAAAGATCGAAAATACAAAAAGCTAAGAAATGTATTTATCTATCCTTTATGCCTTTTATTGGCTAACCCTGCTACATACATTTGTACTTTTCTTTTGTATATTACAATCCTTTGTTACCAAGCATGTCATTTTGCACCATTAGAAAGATGATGTTAGAAAGCACCCTACTTGCTTTTATAATTTATAATGTTCTTTTTTTTTTAAAAAAAGGCTAACCCTGTTGCATATCTGTATGTAAAAAAATAATTAGAACTCAATTTCATGGAGATATTTGCCATTTGTTATTTACACCTTTGCATGTAAAGTATTTTTATCTGTGCAAAATCCTTTACAAGCACCCTACTGCCTTTTCAAAGCTAAACCTTCCCCAGGCAAAGCCTTACATGCAAAGGGGGTAAATAATAATCGTATGCCCTGTGAATGAGTTACAAGAGAGAGACATATATGTTGGTTATCGCAAAGTAGAGTGTTATGGTTTTGCTGAGCACGTGTGTACTTTAGAAATAGAATGTTTGTAATTTATTCAATAAACTATATTTCTACTACAATTTATGTTTCAATGTTTTTATTTTTTTCACTTTTTCTATTTAATTGTATATTGGAGATAAACATGTGTGTGTCTATGTGTGTATTTATATATATATATATGTGTGTGTGTGTGTGTATATATATATATATATATATATATATATATATATATCTCAAGCAGACCAGAACCAGGGAATTTGTGGATCTCATCTAAACAATTAACAAGCTGATCCAAACAAGCTGCCCCCAAATTATATGTATAAAGTATATAATATATATATATATATATATATATATATATAGATTCCAGAGGTAAACCACAAAAGCGCTCAGAGCCCAAAGTGTAAAAGATGAAAAAAGAGCATCCCCCATTGTGTGCGCCTGCAAATTCAACCTGGATTACAGTTAGTCCTAGATAGGACGCTTTTTGGTTTTAAATTGTCCCAATAAACTCTTTTTTCATCTTTTACACTTTGGGCTCTTAGCGCTTTTGTGGTTTACCTCTGGAATCTGGATACTTCTTAGCGTGTGGAACAGACACTCTGAACTACTAGCTGCCACAGCCGGTGATTAGGGATTTGAATATCCCGCCCTCCTCTCCTATTGAGCCGTCTACAATACAACCATTACTGGATGAAGGATTACACAGTGCGCTCCGTTGTGCAGGTTACTTTTGGATTTATATATATATATATATATATATATATGTGTGTGTGTGTGTGTATGTAAGCATAAAGAGGCTAGAGAAAATTTTATAAATCACAACAAAACAGTTTAAAAACAAGATCACCTTAAAGGGACATGAAACCCACATTTTTTCTTTCATGATTTAGATATTGCATGCAATTTTAAACAACTTTCTAATTTACTTCTATGATCTATTTTGCTCCATTCTCTTGATATCCTTTGCTGAAAAGCATATCTAAATATGCTTAGTAGTTGCTGGTTGGTGACTGCACATAGATGCCTCATGTGATTGGCTCACCCATGTGCATTGTTATTTCTTCAGCAAAGGATATCTAAAGAATGAAGCAAATTAGATAATAGAAGTAAATTGGAATGTTGTTTAAAATTGTATTCTCTACCTGAATCGTGAAAGAAACATTGTGGGTTTAGTGTCCCTTTAACAGTGCACATGAAGACTTCCCAAAAATGTTAAGACAGTAAACGGATTGTAGTACAACTAGGAGGAGAGAGATGTAATATGATTTATTATAAAAATAAACTTTTCCAGCAATCACTGTGTGGAATGTAGAATTACACTATTTCTAGGGCAGTGGAAAACACAGGGAAATTTGGAGTTAAATAGGGATATCAAATAATGAAAGGCCATTGCAAAGTTTGATTTTTACAACACATTTGCCATTAAGTATAAAAAAAAAAAAAAAAGTTTGCAGTATATTTTCATTACTTGATTTCCCTATTTTCCTCTATTTTTTCCTGTGTTTTTCCACTGCCCTAGAAATACTGGAATGCATTGGCAGATGTGGGGATACCGGAAAAATTGGAGGGAAATAAAAAAGTGAAAATACATTGCAAAGATTTTCGGCAGCTTTCTTTGGCTGTCTGCCCAGAGCACAATTGCAACAAAATGTAGCCAATTACCATTCACTCCTCTCCGTTCCCTGCTCTGTGGCTATTTAAAAAATAATCTCAAGAAGACACAGAGCCTGCCTGACTTCCAGCCTGCCTGCTTCCTTGTCAATGTAGCAGGTATGCTGGCTTGTATTTGGGGGCAGCTTGGGGGTATTTTCGGGACTTTACAGCACCATCTAATCAGACTGTTTACATTTGTTGCGTCTGCTGCGATCAATACTATTACTAGTATTGATCGCAGCAGACGCAACAAATGTAAACAGTGTGATTAGATGGTGCTGTAAAGTCTAGAGAGGTGAGTGAGAGAGTTCTCCTGTCAGTGCGCCCTGTGTGTGAGGTCCCTGCTTCAGCCCTTGCATATATTCATCCTTCCTCTGATTTATTTTAAAAATCCTCTCATTGGGCAGGAAGTTACCACCACTGCTAGTAGTGTAATGATACCGCACTGCAGCCCGTCCTGTTTGTTTCCAAAGTAGCCAGTTTCATACCGCACTGTGCACAAATAGAGTTCCTATTCCAATGCCTTATTTGTGCACAGTGCGGTATGTGTCAGAGCTCTGTGTCAGGCGCGCTCTTCTGCCTCTACACTCAGGCAGCTCTGTGACAGGCTCTCTTCCGCTTCTACACGCAGGCGCTCTTCTGCTTCTGTGGACAGTGCACATCCTTTTATGTGCACTGCTCCACCAAAGAAGCGCGATGCCGGTGTGCACCACTTCCGGTTGCGGCTGCGCAGTGAATGAAAAATGCATACACGTATATGCATTTTTCATTCGCAAATGACACACACGTGATAAAGAGGACAGGGAAAGGGGCCAGAAATGTAAAACAATAATTTGAGGGGAAAAAAATGAAATAAAAATGCTAAGTTATTGTTAGAAACATTTAATATTGCAAAAGGAATGTTTTTATTATGGTTCTGTACAGTGTTGACTGGTCCTTTAAAGCTGTATTGTCTTCGGGCAAGTTCTAATTTAGATTACATCAGTATTTAGTCAGTGACTGATATAGTATAGCAGTTCCGCCCCTTGTTATTTTTTCCTTTTGTTCAATTGAAGAAGTACTTATCTGAAGATATGCAAATGTCAGCCCTCAGATCCTTTTTCTCTCAGTGTTGCAATATCTGTATACCCTGTTCAAATGCAGATCTGTCAGCGTAGAGCGTAGAGCCTTTCAACAGAGCCTCGTAAGGTTGGAACAAGAATGTACTCCTATCCCATAGGCAAATGTTCAAGAGATACGGTATAACCTGCTCTCTTTGCACTCCAGCCATAGTGGGGTCCTGGGAGCTCTCCAGAACTACGGCTTACTGAATCCTGTCTGAAAACAGGTTGATCCTTTGGACAGCAAACGCTGCACCAGCTCAAAGAAGCCGCACTTCCACTTAGGGGTTTCCCTTCTGAGGGCTGCTTTTGGATGCAGTGAGGCCGGATTGTGGCCCCAGCGACTGGGCCTGGGTAGCTATTGTTGACTTCTGCCCTTGAATTGCTCAGGAGGGGACTCCTCCCATTTCTCCATGAGAGCAGAACCAGGTGAGTATGGAAAAGCGCTCACCAAAGGCGTATATGGTCGGCGAGTGGCTGCGGTGAAGCTCACAAACCAGAAATGCACATTTGCATGCTTACTGCAGCTCCTCCCACTTCGGAAGTCTAAGCAAACTGCATGCAATCAATATTTTTTGCTCAACTTGTAATCTGCCCCTGTTTCCAATTTGTCTCAGGTCTCTCTATAGCACTGGT
This sequence comes from Bombina bombina, assembly GCF_027579735.1. NCBI lineage: Eukaryota > Metazoa > Chordata > Amphibia > Anura > Bombinatoridae > Bombina > Bombina bombina. The sequence continues at coordinate 881,731,261 of NC_069503.1, read as the reverse complement.
TTTGCATATCTTTTCATTTTGAGTGTACATTTTTGCTTTGCTTGCCATTGTTACACTGTGATTATAACATGTCTCCAATAAACAGAATTAAATTTAAGGACCCTTAAATACAGTATAATTGATCGATCGACAAATACATAATAAAAATACAATGCAGTATCCCTTACTTTCAAATGAGTAGTGGATTATTTTCCACATAATATAAAAGTTAATTCCATTTTCCCTCCCCCTGTATCATGTGAAAGCCATCAGTCAATCACAAAACATAGATACTGTACATATACTGTATAAGCTGTATTATGATTTGTGAATATGGCCTAAATGACATAAGATATTGTTGATTACAATGGTCTCATCTCCTCTCAAACCTGTCCAATTTTACATATGCAAATATATACAAACATTTCAAAATCTAAACTATTACAAAATCCAAACTTTTTGTCCATTCCCAAGCATTTTGGATAAAGGGTTTTTTCTATCTGTTTCTATTTTCACATTCACTCAATTCATCCATTTATTTTGTTTCTGAAAATATTGTGTTTGTTTTGGAATTATGGATAAAACATCAACACCACATCAAAACAAGGCTCGTGATTACTGCCAGTTTGCCAAAATAGTACCAAGGCTGAGAGGTATTTCTCATTGCTGTGGCAATTATCTAGCAGCTGGATGGACACAGGACCCTTATTTGAAAGAGCAGGAATTATTGTGGGGAAAATATAGGGGAATCTTCCACCCCCTATAATTCTTTCAGATGATCACCGTTTCCATGGTTATCAGCTGATAGCATCAGGTCATGTGACTCCTCCTTTGAAAGAGGGACCTCTCATTTTTCGAAAGAGAGGCCCCTTGCCCTGTTGTAGTATACTTATTTGGGTGCTAGTAAGGCCTTTTTTATAGGCAAAACTCTCTTCCTGAAACTCCCTGCATCAGTTGCCATCCCGTGTGACATCACCATGTCCTGCCCTTAACATGTGAACATGAAGGAAAATTGAGTCCCCCCCGCCTTCAGTAAGGGGGATGCTAGAATCTGGATCCAAAAGCAGACTGTGCAGGATGATATGTTATCATCCTTAGCACACAGGGCTATGTGTCATCTTCTGTGGTTAAAAGGACATTATTTACCTCTTTTGTCTAAAAATAGTACTTTGTCCCAAACTCCCTAAGAAGGTCAAAAATAAAAAAAACTGTAACCTAGGTTTTCAAAATACTGCAAATTGCCTAAAACAGCTATTTGATTTGCAGCATTTGCAGGTTACAGAATGGGATTTTTGGCCTCCTACAGAGCATGGGACAAGCTGTTTTATTTATCGTAAATATACTGTAAGTGCACCAAAATCTTTGTAGTCAAATAATCTAAAAAAAAGTCCAGAGTTTTAAGCCGTATTTAAAACTTTATTATTTGTCAATCTATATTTTTGTATGTTCCATGAAAAAAAAAAGTTAATGCCACACAAGGATGTCTGCAGGGCGGGGCAAGGGGGAGCTTCTCACCCTCTTCACCCCCTTGGAGTTTTCTGTCTCCTACTTTGCTATGTGCTGCATATATAGAACAAGTGTGCCCTTACTTCTATCTTTTATAACTGCTTTTCTCAGGGACTGACTAAGCTACAGCACATACACAGCACAATGCCAGAGCATAACAGGTGTTATAAATATGTATGTATATATGTGTATACTTGTGCATATATGTTACATGGAAACCCAGAACCCACCCAAAAAAGCACACGTTCCAAATACAATCAATAAAATATTTATTGCATCAAAATATTCATAGAAAACAGAAATTTTGGCTATATATAATGGTTGTCAGTAGAAGACTACAATACACCTAATAACATGCAGGTTAAGCACCAATATTGTCTGCAGATATGAGTACCTAGCACTTGAGGTAAACAACCCACCGCAAATAGCCTGAAGATGTAATCCAGAGTGAGATTTATAATGTGCAAGTCACTATAATAGAGTGACTAGCACATATTATAGTTGTTCTACCCACCGGTGTTTCTTTATACATCAGTTATCAGTTAAAACATAAATTTAGTACTTGAAAAGTAGAATCATGCAGCTGCCCAATAATATGTCCATATAGAAGTCCATATACATGTCACTATAATACAGCATAGAACATGGCTCTCAAGGGTTTTTCTACCTGCAGGTGTTTCTTTATACATATGCCAGTTCAAACATTTATTCAGTACTTTAAAAGTATAATCATGCAAACTTGTGCGCGGCGGAAAAATTAGTTTTGGTTCGTTTCGGATCGATTCGGATGTTTTCGAATTTTGTTTTCGGATCGATTCGAATTTGGATACATTTGAATGTATTCATTTCAGATTCATTCGGATTCGAATAAATTTGGATGTATTCAGTTCAGATTTGATTCTTAAATTCGGAAGTTTGGTATGTGTTAGGTGGGATGTGCTGTGTATTAGACTAGTATTATGTACTGTAATATTAGGTGTAACCCATAGCAGAGTAATTCAGAAATTCGAATCGATCCGAAACTCTGAATTTGACAAATTCATATGAATTTTGATTCGGAATGAAACGAAACGCACATGTCTAATAATATGTTCATATAGTAATGGATCCCCTTTTGACGTGTATTACATATCCTCCATGAAATAACTTATGTATCTATGTAGATCGATATAGCAGATACATGTACCACCAGCTTCAGTGGTCACGGCGGTACTTACATATCATCCAGCAAGTAGTACAGGAACGGCGATTTCACATTGAAAAGCATACCGCATGAGTATAGATAAAGTGTCTCCACTTGTACTGTGCCATACACCTTGCACGCAAACTTTCTATGGTCAATACGTTTTTTTCTGAGTGTCCTGCACATTGGGCAACATGCTTTTTGGACACCATCCTTCTACCTTGATATATATATATATATATATATATATATATATATATATATATAATATTCTTGTAGAGATGGGCACTCACAGGACTTATAATTAAAACAGATGAAGCTTTATGGAAGAGTTATTCTAAAAAGTCAGTCAATGTTTCGGGCCACATGTGAGACCTTTGTCAAGACAACATGTCCAAGGAACAAACAAACAAATAATAATAAAGATACAAAAACAATGTGTAACACTGAAAAAAGAAAATCCTTGTTACCCTAACACTTATTAAAAAAACACATATTATCAGATACAGCAGGTAAATGAATACAAGCTGGAAAAAAAACAACTAGATATGTTACTTCCTGCTAAATACTATCCTGAATGAGACATGAGTACAAAACATACAGATGATGTTATATGAGAAGTGAGATGAAATAAACGGAAATAAGTAACAAAGTTAATGCTCAAAATAAAAATAAAAAATGCATGGCATCATACATCAAACTTTCCTTAACAAAATGAGAATGTTCAGGTGATATATTCACAGATGACTGAAGACATAAAAGACTAAACAAGTGTGTAATACAGGGGGCAAAAATGTAACTGAATCTAAAGTGCGGTGTGTGACAGAATCATTAGCGATAAGATAAAAACGGTGAAAATTAAACAAGCAGCCTACATCATATAGTAGCTATCTATGTGGGTCAGAATAAATGAGATTGCCAGCTAATCCACACAGACTGAAAACACTCAGCAATTAATATTCATATATTCATGCAACAAAACCAGCAATAGAAACATTAGCTAGTAAAGAGACCATCCAAGGGAGGTCCAAGAAAACCTAAAGCAAACCTAAAGCAAACATATCCTATGATACCGCAAAAACATACTGAAGAAATTCCACCAGTGTGAAGTGTAATAGTGATATAAAAAAACAGTTTAACAGAATAAACATAATGTGGTAATTGATATACACAAGCTCCATATGCAATATAATATCACAGTGCTAGATAAAACCGCATACAAAAAAGGATAGACCATCTTTGAAAAGAAAAACTGAGTAATCCTGAACTAGGCAATCACTAAAGGAAATCAAATCACATGACAATACCCGTGTATAGCTATGCATAAATGGATAAAACCGAATAACTAAAGAAAGCCAATAAATCATAGACCGATATAATATGACAAGAAAATTGAAGAATTTACCCTATAAATAGTACCATTAAACCCGGCACAGAAATCAGCATGAGGCCCAACCTAAACAAGTGGCATCAGCCAATAGGATTTTTTCTACCTTAATTACGATTGGCTGATAGAATTCTATCAGCCAATTGGAATCTAAGGGACGCCATCTTGTATGACGTCACTTAAAGGAACCTTAAAGAGAAGACTCCAGATGAAGAGGATGCTCCACGTCGGATGTCTGCATCAGATGGATGAAGATAGAAGATGCCGTCTGGATGAAGACTTCTGCCCATCTGGAGGACCACTTCGCCCGGCTTGGATGAAGACTTCTCCCGGCTTCGTTGAGGACTTCGGCCTGGATGGATGAAGACTTCTGCCACTTCCTTGAGGATGGATGTCCAGTCTTCAGAACAATAAGTCGATCTTCAGGGGGATAGTGTTAGTTTTTTTAAAGGGTGTATTGGGTGGGTTTTATTTTTAGGTTAGGGCTTTGGGCTGCATAAAGAGCTTTTAAGGGCAATGCCCATCCAAATGCCCTTTTCAGGGCAATGGGGAGCTTAAGTTTTTTTAGTTATGGTTTTATTTGGGGGGTTGGTTGTGTGGGTGGTGGGTTTTACTGTTGGGGGGGGTTGTTTGCATTTTTTTTTACAGGTAAAAGAGCTGATTTCTTTGGGACAATGCCCTGCAAAAGGCCCTTTGAAGGGCTATTGGTAGTTTAGTTTAGGCTAGGGATTTTTTTTATTTTGATAGGGTTATTAGATTAGGTGTAATTAGTTTAAATATCTTGTAATTTGTTTATTATTTTCTGTAATTTAGTGGGGTTTTTTGTGATTTAGCTAATTTAATTTAATTTATTTAATGGTTTTTAATTTAGTTAATTTATTTGCTTGCAGTGTAGTGTTAGGTGTTATTGTAATTTAGGTTAGGTTTTATTTTACAGGTAAATTTGTATTTATTTTAGCTAGGTAGTTATTAAATACTTAATAACTATTTAGTAACTATTCTACCTAGTTAAAATAAATACAAACTTGCCTGTAAAATAAAAATAAACCCTAAGCTAGATACAATGTAACTAATAGTTATAGTGTAGCTAGCTTAGGGTTTATTTTATAAGTAAGTATTTAGTTTTAAATAGGAATTATTTAGGTAATAATATTAATTTTAATTTAGATTTATTGTAATTATATTTAAGTTAGGGGGTGTTAGGGTTAGACTTAGGTTTAGCGGTTAATACATTTAGTATAGTGGCGGCGACGTTGAGAGCGGTAGATTAGGGGTTAATAAATGTAGGTAGGTGACAGCAATGTTAGGGATGGCAGATCAGGGGTTAATAATATTTAACTAATAAAAAAACAAAAAGGGTACAGGACAAATGGCTACTATAAATGTGTCTTTTTCCAAAAAAATGTATCAAACTTTAGAAAACATTAATGTAATGCTAGAATATAATTTTATTGTGGTGCAGACCCTATGAAAAATTATTCTTCAACAAACTACAAGAGGAGAACAAGGACCATCAAAAATTTCTTAAGGCCCTGTATAGATAGGGAATCAAGCACTCTTTTTTTTTATAAATAAATAGCTCAAAAGTGTAGCTAAATTAAACAAATGGAATGAATCTCTGACCAGTACAATCACTGAGAACAAAAAATAATTTATTAATAGTACAGAAAGAAGTAAATCCTAACTGTCTAAACATAGCAATAGGCCAGTTGTGCGCTGGCCTCGGTTATATGTTAGCAACACAAAGTAAATTATTTTGAACAAACAATATAGTACATGTGGCCAATTAAAACCCTGAAGATGTGCACATCATTATCATAATATTGGCAAAAATACAATACAAAGACACCTAGTACACGGTACCCAAGTCAATACAAGGGATAATTACCGGACAGGTACATTTTTAGGGATCTAAGTAGTGATAGGTGCTTTGTAAAGATTTCAGGAACAACAATAATGGCAGTATAGCAACAATTACAAAGAATTACATACAAGTATGAAGAATAGCTATTGCAATGGTTATTAGCAATAAGATAGATAGTGAGTTACATGCAGGTATGAAGAATAACTATTGCAATGGTTATTAGCAATAAGATAGATAGTGGAACATAGTAATACATCCTCCATAATGAATTGCCTCAGTACAGCAGTTACATAGAGACACAGCAGTTTACATAGAGATGCCTGCATATATTGAGATAAAATTCTCACAAGAGTGTATTGCTGAAGAAAACAACCAAATCACACCAGGATGATTTTCCACATATAGCGGTATTGTCTTCAGCCAGACTTTAGCAAAATGGGATAAGTGCTGCCAAAGCTGCATGCGTGTTAGTAAAACATAGTACTTCTTATTGCTGAAGATGTTGTGTGAAAGCAGCAAACAAGCCAAATGAGCAGTGGGAGTCAGTCCAGGCTAACCCCCCATATTGCAAGTGAAAGCAGCTATATTCCTATGTTAAACCACAAGCATGCACTTATCTGATTCTGGAGGTGTCCACAATTGAGGTCCACTGTTTGTTACCGGTTGCCTCCTGAAATACTGCCTTGTAATTGAGTCCCATGAAACAGTTTGCTGAGCCAGTTGAATGCTGCACGCTGAAACTGCAGCGTGGTAGGACTGTGTGCTTACTTCCTGGTTGGTCACATGTTCATCTGTGATCCAATGCCTACGATCCTGATCGTTTCACCCACAATGCCAAATGATAGACGGGGCTTCCTCAGGGCGGATGGATCTTAGCCCTGCTGGGAGGGAATATATCCACAAAGACTCCTCCCAGTTTTAACTAATTATGTACCTTAATCTTGATGCTAAACAATGTGTAACATACATACCAAACCTAACTAATTCTAAAGAAGAAGGAAGAAACTAGCAAAAAAGTTGATGAGACATAATAAGTCAAATTAGTTAATGACGTTCACAATTGCAAATAAAAATAAAAAAAAATTAAAAAATGAAAAACAAAAGATAAGCAAAAGAATGAAAAAAGTAGTCTTTAATTAAAATTGAAACTAAAATTAGAAACTCAGGGAGCAAGTAATGATGTTAGAAAGCTATTCATATTCATAACATCCAAAAATGAATATTATAATAGAAAGGGGCTTTTTTAGATGAAACTAGCCATATCCAACTTTTCATTAAGACCAACTGGCGAAAGAGTGTTCAAAGTAAATATCCACTTACACTCTTTTTGGAGCAGACATTTATCATTGTCCCCCCCTCTTCCATGCACAATACCTTTGTCTATACCTGTAAAGCATAGACAACCTGGGTTGCTGTTATGTACAGCTTGATAATGTCTCGCAATGCTGCTAGATTGTATTTTACCTTTTATATCGTCCCTATGTTCCTTTATACGATCTTTAAAGATACGTTTCGTTTTGCCCACGTAAAACGCCGGGCAAGAACATTCCAGGAGATACACAACCCCCTCCGTATTGCAATTGAAGAAGTAATTAATCTGAAAAGATTTTTTACTATTGCCAGAAAATGTCTTGGTCCTTTTCATAAAATCACATGTCACGCACTTTCCACAAGGAAAGTTGCCATTAGGGATGTGCTTCTTAAGCCAATTTCCTTCTTTTTCTGTGGGTTTAAATTGGCTCGAGACCAGGTTATCTTTGAGATTTTTTGCTCTTTTTGCTGTAAGGCTGGGATAAGTCCCAACTTCTTCAGCAATGTTGCCATCACTTAAAATGATTGGCCAATGCTTATTAAGAACTGACTTAATGGTTTGCCAATGACAATTATAAGTCGTGGTTAATCGTATTACTGACTTTGTTTGTTTAGTCCTCTTGAACAGGAGGTCATCTCTATCAATTATTCTTGCGTGAATCATAGCTTTTTTAATCTTACGCCGTGAATAGCCACGTTCAAGAAACCTATCTTGCATGAGCTTTCCATGTTCCTCAAATTTCTCTTTCGACGAGCAATTGCGGCGTAGGCGAAGAAATTGTCCTTTAGGAATTCCTCCTATAAGGTGCTGGGGATGGTGACTGCTTGCCATTAACAGGCTATTAGTAGCCGTAGCCTTTCTAAAAATTTTCAGTGACCAACATATTGTTCACATTTTTGACCTTAATGTCAAGAAAATCAATCTCAGATTTACTAAAGTGCATAGTAAGTCGTATATTTAGATCATTTTGGTTCAAACTATTGACAAACTGCAATAATTCAACTTGATCACCCTCCCAAAGAGGAATACATCGTCCACATATCTCAGCCAGAAATTGACATGTTTAGTGAACAAATCATGTTGATAAACTGAATCCATCTCCCATTTGCCTAAATGTAAACAGGCGTATGTGGGGGCACATGTGGCCCCCATGGCTGTTCCTCTTAATTGTTTGTAAATTCTGTTATTAAACATGAAAACATTGTTATTGAGAATGAATCTTAGAAGGTCAACAATGAGCTCAGTATGTTTGGAAAATTTTGTACCTCTGCTTGACAGGAAACTTTCACAGGCTTTTATACCAGTATCATGTGGGATACTGGAATAAAGTCCCTCTACGTCCATTGTCACTAAAAGTGATTCTTTGTCAACTGGCATCCCATTGATTTTTTCAAAAAGTCAGTTGTGTCCAGAACAAATGACGGTAAAGTCACCAAAAAAAAGACGCAGAGCAGGTATAGACAAAGGTATTGTGCATGGAAGAGGGGGGGACAATGATAAATGTCTGCTCCAAAAAGAGTGTAAGTGGATATTTACTTTGAACACTCTTTCGCCAGTTGGTCTTAATGAAAAGTTGGATATGGCTAGTTTAATCTAAAAAAGCCCCTTTCTATTATAATATTCATTTATATTAGAGTATTTGGATGTTATGAATATGAATAGCTTTCTAACATCATTACTTGCTCCCTGAGTTTCTAATTTTAGTTTCAATTTTAATTAAAGACTACTTTTTTCATTCTTTTGCTTATCTTTTGTTTTTAATTTTTTAATTTTTTTTTTATTTGCAATTGTGAACGTCATTAACTAATTTGACTTATTATGTCTCATCAACTTTTTTGCTAGTTACTTCCTTCTTCTTTAGAATTAGTTAGGTTTGGTATGTATGTTACACATTGTTTAGCATCAAGATTAAGGTACATAATTGGTTAAAACTGGGAGGAGTCTTTGTGGATATATTCCCTCCCAGCAGGGCTAAGATCCATCCGCCCTGAGGAAGCCCTGTCTAACATTTGGCATTGTGGGTGAAACGATCAGGATCGTAGGCATTGGATCACAGACGAACATGTGACCAACCAGGAAGTAAGCACACAGTCCTACTACGCTGCAGTTTCAGCGTGCAGCATTCAACTGGCTCAGCAAACTGTTTCATGAGACTCAATTACAAGGCAGTATTTCAGGAGGCAACCGGTAACAAACAGTGGACCTCAATTGTGGACACCTCCAGAATCAGATAAGTGCATGCTTATGGTTTAACACAGGAATATAGCTGCTTTCACTTGCAATATGGGAGGTTAGCCTGGACTGACTCCCACTGCTCATTTGGCTTGTTTGCTGCTTTCACACAACATCTTCAGCAATAAGAAGTACTATGCTTTACTAACACGCATGCAGCTTTGGCAGCACTTATCCCATTTTGCTAAAGTCTGGCTGAAGACAATACCGCTATATGTGGAAAATCATCCTGGTGTGATTTGGTTGTTTTCTTCAGCAATACACTCTTGTGAGAATTTTATCTCAATATATGCAGGCATCTCTATGTAAACTGCTGTGTCTCTATGTAACTGCTGTACTGAGGCAATTCATAATGGAGGATGCATTACTATGTTCCACTATCTATCTTATTGCTAATAACCATTGCAATAGTTATTCTTCATACTTGCATGTAACTCACTATCTATCTTATTGCTAATAACCATTGCAATAGCTATTCTTCATACTTGTATGTAATTCTTTGTAATTGTTGCTATACTGCCATTATTGTTGTTCCTGAAATCTTTACAAAGCACCTATCACTACTTAGATCCCTAAAAATGTACCTGTCCGGTAATTATCCCTTGTATTGACTTGGGTACCGTGTACAGCTTGGGTGTAGCAGTGTACTAGGTGTCTTTGGATTGTATTTTTGCCAATATTATGATTATGATGTTCACATCTTCAGGGTTTTAATTGGCCACATGTACTATATTGTTTGTTCAACATACTTTACTTTGTGTTGCTAACATATACCCGAGGCCAGCGCACAACTGGCCTATTGCTATGTTTAGACAGTTAGGATTTACTTCTTTCTGTACCATTAATAAATTATTTTTTGTTCTCAGTGATTGTACTGGTCAGAGATTCATTCCATTTGTTTAATTTAGCTACACTTTTGAGCTATTTTTTTTATAAAAAAAGAGTGCTTGATTCCCTATCTATACAGGGCCTTAAGAAATTTTTGATGCTCCTTGTTCTCCTCTTGTAGTTTGTTGAAGAATAATATTTAACTAATGTTTGCGAGGCGGGAGTGCGGCAGTTTAGGGGTTAATATGTTTATTATAGTGGTGGCGATGTCTGGAGCGGTATATTAGTGGTTAATAAGTATAATGTAGGTGGTGATGATGTTGGGGGCGGCAGATTAGGGGTTAATAAAAATAATGTAGGTGATGGCGATGTTGGGGGCAGCAGACTAGGGGTTAATAAGTATAATGTAGGTGACGGCGGTGTCTGGAGTGGCAGATCAGGGGTTAATAAGTATAATGTAGGTGTCGGCGATGTCGGGGGCGGCAGATTAGGTGTTAATAAGTGTAAGATTAGGGGTATTAGGTGTAAACATAAAATGTGTTTCCCCATAGGAATCAATGGGGTTGCGTTACTGAGTTTTACGCTTTTTCTCAGCCGGCTCTCCCCATTGATTCCTATGGGGAAATCATGCACGAACACGTATGACCAGCCCACCGCTGACTTAAGCAGCGTTGGTATTGGAGTGCGGTAAGGAGCACAATTTTGCTCTACGCTCACTTCTTGCCTTTCAACGCCGGGTTTGTAAAAACCCGTAATACCAGCGCTGCAGGTAAGTGAGCGGTAATAAAAAACTGCTCGTTAGCACCGCATAGCCTCTAACGCAAAACTCATAATCTGGCCTTTTGTTTTCTGTCCTTAAGCCAGCATTCCACCCAGTTCACATTTTTTTAGTCTAGACCAAGGAGATACAGTTTGTTAATTAGTTTATTGTGTGGGACAGTGTCAAATGCTTTGATAAAATCTAGATATGCTACATCAACTACTTCACCCTTGTCTAACATTTTTGTTACATAATCAAAGAAGTCGATTAGATTAGTCTGACATGATCTCCCTGAAGTAAAACCATGCTGATTTCGGTTCTCTAAATTGTTTGTCTTTATGTAAGTCATAATTCTTCCATTAATTTCCCTTCTACTGAAGTTAAACTAACTTGCCTGTAGATACCAGATTCCTCTCTACTGCCCTTTTTATGAAGAGGTATTACATTTGCTATTTTCCAATCATCTGAGACAGCTCCTGTTAATAGTGACTGATTAAACAGATCAGTTAATGGGACAGTTAGCACTGATCAAAGTTCTTTTAAAACCCTTGGATGAATATTATCAGGACCCACTGTCTATTTAACTTTTATTTTTGATAATGCTAACAAAACCTCATCCTCTGTAAAAAGATTAGTGTTAAGCTTGTTTCTATTTTTCGTAGCATTCCTTAATGTAGACATTCTATCTTCACAATATTTTGTGAAAACAGAAGAGATGTAATCATTGAGACAGTCTGCAATTTGTTTATCTCCTTCTATTATTCAACCATCAAGTGATTTCAATTTTACTAACCTAAATATCTTAGTATCATGCCAAACAGAGATATACTGGCCAATAAAACCAAATCCTCGTTCCCTGCACCACTTATCTAACCAAGAATTAAATGTTGTTATCCACTCCATCTTTCCTGCTTCCTGGCCATACACAGGTAAAATAGTATTTTCAAAACCTGTCTAATTTAGGCTAGGCCAATAGGTCATAAGGAGTGACATACTTACAGAGCCTAATAGAATAATGAAAAATCTAAATGTACATTCAGACCAACAGGTGTTAAGGTGTTGAATCTATGAATCCACCTTGCTTCACATTTCAAGAGTTCTTTATCCCAGTTACCCCCTCTTTTTAGGGGGGGGGGGAACTCAATCGATCAGCATGGCTCGGAGTGTGGAGATGGGATGTTGTTGGTTTAGAAAATGTCTCGTGACCAGTTAGTTGGATTTCCCATCATTGATAACTGTTCTAATAAAGCTTTTATGATTTGCAAGTCTCTCCCTACATGTGGTGGTGGTTTTACCCACATAAAATTTGCTGCATGTGCAGATAAGTACATAGATAACAAAATCGGAGGTACAGGTGAGTCCATGTCTGATCAAAAAAGTTCTGTTTTTAGGAGGATAGGGAAATTGTTAAACAGCAAGAAGGGTGTTACAGGTCACACAACTCCCACATTTAAAACAACCCTTTTTTGGTGGGCTGTAACCAAGTGTCTTGTTTTTTCCATGGGTCAGTCTTCATAAGATAGGATTTAAGATTATGTCCCCATTTGTAAACCACTCTAGGGGGTGGGGTTCCCCTAAATGGAAGGCTCGGGTTTTCATCCGAGCCATGCTGATGGATAGAGTCCCCCCCCTAAAAATAGGGGGTAACTGGGATAAAGAACTTTTGAAATGTGAAGCTAGGTGGGATTCATAGACTCAACACCTTAGCACCTGTTGGTCTGAATGTACATTTAGATTTTTCATTATTCTATTAGGCTCTATAACTATGCCACATTACCTATTGGTCCATTTCACCCATTAACTGTGTATCATATTTGTGTTTCTAGCCTAAATTAGACAGGTTTTGCCCATACTCTATGCCTTCTGCCTCCTATCATATTTACACTCACACATTTTCATCTCTATCCCCTCCATAGATCTATATATTTAACCTTGTAGGTCAGTATCCTCAGTCAGAGATTTTGTAGGTTTTCGTGTCTTCCCCTTTGAGATTCTCTGGGTGTATGTAAGATATGTGTTCTACTTTCTTTGATAAACTCCTGGTATATGTAAGGTGAGTGATCTCTGATCTGGTTCTATTAATGTGGCTCGTTGCACGTGCATATGTGCTTTGATCTATCCATTATAGTCATCCTAATGTTGTTTGTCTGTGGGCTAGTTCACCCAGGTGATATTTTCCCTGTATATACACTTCAATTTTGGCTTTAGAATTATATGTATTAGTTGACACTGTGGCTATTCCTCCTTATGTTTTTTTGCAGTGCGCTATTTCAGTAGTGACCTGACATAGTCGTTATATTCTATTTAGCTGCTGGCCAGTGATCCCAATGTTTGTACCGGTTTAATAGCTATGCGAACCCGTCTGCTTAAATTTCTTTATTGTGCCTTTATGATTTTGCATGTCTCTGAGAGGACAGTAGTTCATTCTGATATTCAACTTACGGTACTTGATGCCATTTTAGCTATTTTTCTCTGCCACTCATCCAGGGATTGTATTCTCTGTAATAATTTCTCTTGAGTTATATTTGTTTCTTTATTTATATGTATACATTATTCAGCTGTTAGATGTATGTGACATCAAAATTTGTTGGTATAAAAGTCTCACAGCTGTTTGATCCCCCACTGTTCCTTCTGTTGACGTTTGGGAGGGCGTCTTGTTGCCGCATTTGTGTCTACTTCTACCATACATATATGTAAGAACCCCTCTCATCGGTATTATTGCTCAGATGTATAGCACAGATTATATGTTTGTTCATCAAGCTAGCCACTTGTTTAGGTCGGGCCTCATGCTGATTTCTGTGCAGAGTTTGATGGTCCTCTTTATAGGTTACTTTGGTACACAGTTCTGACACCGGATATTGACTGCTAAGATTGGGATTTTTGGATTTTATATATGTTCAGGTGGTTTTGTTATGTTTTGAAATTCTTCAATTTTCTTGTCATATTAATTGGTCTGTGATTTATTTAGTTTCTTTAGTTATTCTGTTTTATCCCTTTATGTATAGCTATACACGGGTAATGTCATGTGATTTGATTTCCTTTAGTGATTGCCTAGCTCAGGAATAACTTGTTTTTTCTTTTCCATGACAGGTTCTCTCTTTTTTGTGTGCGGTTTTATCTAGCTCTGTGATATTAAATTACATATCTAGCTTGTGTATATCAATGACCACATGTTTATTCTATTACACTGTTTTTTTATATCACTGTTACACTTCACGCTGGTGGATTTTTTTCAGTTTGTTTTTGCGGTATCATAGGATATGTTTGCTTTAGGTTTCCTTGGACCTCCCTTGGTTGGTCTCATTACTAGGTAATGTTTTTTATTGCTGGTTTTGTTGCATGAATATAAGAATATTTGTTGCTGAGTGTTTTCAGCCTGTATGGATTAGCTGGCAATCTCATTTATTCTGACCCACATAGATAGCTACTATATGATGAAGGCTGCTTTTTAATTTTCACCATTTTTATCTTATTGCTAATGATTCTGTCACACACTGCATTTTAAATTCAGTTACATTGTTGCTCCCTTTATTACAGATATACACTTGTTTAGTCTTTTATGTCTTCAGTCATCTGTGAATATATCACCTGAACATTCTCTTTTTGCTAAGGAAAGTTTGATGTATGATGCCATGTATTTTTTAATTTTTATTTTGTGACTAGTAACATATCTAGTTGTTTTGTTTCCAGCTTGTATTCAGTTACCTGCTGCATATAGCTGGATGATATTTGTTGTTTTAATAAGTGTTGGGGTTAAAAGGATTTTCTCATTTTCTTGTTACTCATTGTTTTTGTATCTTTATTATTTGTTTGTTTGTTCCTATGAATAAAGCTTCATCTGTGTTAATTATAAGTCCTGTGAGTGCCCATCTTTACAAGATTATATTATATATCCTACCTCTGTTCTATATCTGACCTCACTTGTCGCCCCTTTCCCATTTCAGACCATCACCTGGTCACCTATAATATTAATGCAATAGCTAAACCAACTCCTCCATCCCGCCCCCGCAGCTGTAGAAATCTGCATGCTGTGGATCCGCTCCAATTTTCAAAAACTATTCAAGATCTCATCCCCTCTCACTTCCACTATAACCTGCCCTGATCTCACAACATCCCACTATAACAAAACTCTCTCCTCTGCACTAGACACACTTGCCCATCCCCAGCTGTGCAAAACATCACGCCGTCAGTTGCAGCCCTGGCACTCTCAGCAAACACGCAATTTGCAAAAATGCTCCTGTACTGCTAAGCGTGTCTGGAGGAAAACTCACTCTGAACCTGACTTCATACACTATATGTTTATGCTTCTTTCATACACTTGTGCTCTTCACTTAGCCAAGCAAACCTACTTCTTCCCCCTTATATCTACTCTTTCCTCAAACCCTAAACGACTCTTCTCCACCTTTAAATCTCTCCTCTACCCTCCTGCTCCACCCCCTCATCTGTCTTTAGTGCTCAAGACTTGGCAGACTACTTTTTAAACAAAACACATTCTATCCGGAGCAACAACCCAACACCAACCTGCAATACTCCATCAACAGGCTCTGCTACTCCCTCTGCCACCCTCTGCATCCTCCATCCAGCCACTGAGAATGAAGTTTCCTCCTTGCTATCTTCCTCACACCTCACTACCTGCTAACTCAACCCTTTACCTTCCCATCTAATACCCTCCCTATCTTCTACCCTCACTGCTCTTACACACATCTTCAACCTATCTCTATCTACCGGCTTATTCCCATCTTCTTTCAAACATGCAATAGTCACTCCCATACTCAAAAATCCCTCCCTTGACCCTAATTCTCCTGAAAGCTACCGCCCGATATCACTGCTCCCACTAACATCAAAACTCCTGGAAAAACAAGTTTACAATCGCCTAACCCACTTCCTGTCTGCCAACTCCTAGCTTGACCCCCTGCAATCCGGATTCTGCCCCAAACACTCAACTGAGACTGCCCTTACCAAGGTTATGAACTATCTTCTCTCTGCTAAAAATATTGGCCACTACTCCATACTCATCGTACTTGACCTCTCAGCTGCCTTCGACACAGTTGACCACCCCCTCCTCCTACAGACCCTTAGCTCTTTTGGCCTCTGTGGCACTTCTCTTTCCTGGTTTCACTCTTATCTTTCTCACAGGTCTTTTTCTGTGTCATTTGCCAATGACTCCTCCTCTCTAATGCCTCTGTCTGTTGGAGTACCTCAAGGATCTGTGCTGGGTCCTCTACTCTTCTCCATTTATACTTCTTTCTGGGTAAACTTATCAACAGTTATGGCTTCAAATATCACCTCTATGATGATGACACCCAGATCTACCTCTCCACCCCTGCTCTCTCTCCCTCTGTCCTTTCTCATGTCAGCAATTGCTCATCTGGTATTTCTTCCTGGATTGCCTCTCACCACCTAAAGATTAACATGTCCAAGACTGAGCTCCTTCTTATCCCCCCTCAAGCTCTACGCCAACCTGTGACTTCTCTATCCCTGTTGACGGCATCACCATTTCCCCATCGCCCCAAGTCTGCTGCCTTGGAGTTACACTTGACTCAAATCTATCCTTCACCCCCCATATCCAATCGCTTCTACATCCTGCCGAAACCATCTACACAACATTTCCAAGATTCAACCTTTTCTGTGCGCTAACACAAAGCAAATAATTCACTCCCTTGTTATTTCCCGACTTGACTACTACAACAACCTACTTACTGGCCTTCCTCTTTCCCACCTCTCCCCTCTTCAATCCATCCTAAATGCCTCTGCCAGGCTGATCCACCTTTCCCGTCGCTCTGTATCTGCTGCACCTCTCTGCGAGTCCCTTCATTCGCTCCCCATACACAGCAGAATTAAATTCAAAATTCTTACCCTTGCATATCAAGCGCTCACCAACTCCGCTCCCCTCTACATATCCTCTCTAATCAACATGTATACTCCAGCCCGCCTACTAAGATCCAACAATGACCTGCTGCTTGCTTCTGCGACTATCACCTCCTCTCATGCTAGACTGCAGAACTTCTGTCGTGCAGCACCTACCCTCTGGAACACTCTCCCTTGTGCTGTCAGGCTTTGCCAAAATCTTTCTTCCTTTAAATGCCCTATGAAGACCTTTTTGTTCAGAGAAGCCTACCACCCAACTCAATAATATTCCTTTTATCTAACAACATTTCCCTCCTCTAACTCTGCATTAACATCTTTCTCAATCTTGCAGTCCTCACCTCCTGTTTTTCAACCTCCTACCCTTCTAGATTGTTCTATTGCAGTGGGACTCTGGGGGTAATGTGTGTACTTCAACATTTTTCAAGAAGGTTGATAGTAACAACTTCTTACACTTTGGAAGCAACTACTTGAGAAGTTGGAAGACAAACATTTCTTTCAGCCAGTTCAATAGAATTAGAAGAAATGGTAGTACCTTGCAAATTTATGATGACCAATCATCTATTCTAGTAGATAGATTTCTGGCAGAAGGTTACCCCCCTGCTCTGATTAGGAGCAGCCAAGAAAGGGCTAGAGATATTAATAGAATTTCATTACTTCAACCTAAAAAGAAGAAAAATAATATGATCAGACAAAACTCTGAGGAGATTTTACAACCTAGGTTTATAACCCAATATAATTCCAATCATAGAGCAATAAGAAAGTCACTCACTAAACATTGGCACATTTTACAGAAAGATCCTGTTCTTAAACAAATATTAGAAAATCAGCCAATGATGACTTATAGGAGGGCCCCTACCCTGAAACAGAGACTTGCACCCAGCAAGGTAGTTATGTCTAGAAAAGTTAAGAGACAGACCTCTAAATACACTTCCTCAGGGATACATAGATGTGGTCACCCCAGGTGTTCAATGTGTAAATACATTGTACCTAAAACAACAGCCATCACTACTAACACTACAGGAGAGATATTCAAGATAAAATCATTTTGTATGCATTGATCTGTAAGTGTGGCCTTCAATATTTGGGCCGCACAACCCGTAAAGTTCGCACTAGATGGAGCGAACATTTGCGGAATGTAAAGAAAAAGTTACTCAATCACAGTGTACCGTGACATTATGTACAGAGTCATTTTGGGGAACCTTGTAGCTATTTCATTACCCCATAGAACATATCCCTCCATCTCATCAATACAATAGATATATCAAATTAAGACAAAGGGAAACCTTTTGGATCTATAAGTTCCAATCCTTGGTCCCCAAAGGTCTCAATAAAGTTATTTATTCAGCTGCTTTTAATTAATGGTTTGATGTACACTGGAATTTCGGATTATATGCTTCACATTTGTTATTTAATTATTATTATTTAGAATTTTATCAATAGTTATGGCCCTTGATTATTTGTATGTACTGTCACCTATTCCAGGGCGATAGCGTATTCTTTATATCCCTCTTAATGGTTATGGTCCTTGACTATTTTTCTCTAAGCTTTTTTATCACCCTCAGTTCACTTTGCATTACGCATATTTTTAACACATATACTATATTACATATATAGAATCCCACATTTATCACTATTTTGCATACACTATATAGAAGTAGTTCGTTTTTTTCTTATCTCTATATCCTTATACCACACGTATTGATGATCTCTATCATATTGATACTTAATATATCGTGCATTTTTCTACATTCTCAATTATCACATATTAACACTTTTGGTTTATTTACCCATTACACTACAATATTCATATGTTTGCTTATCAGCTAGATACCTTTTATATATGTTTATGTCGGTTATATTTATATTTATATGTGCATATGTCTTTGATGATTATTAGTTAGATACTCTTTTTATATATTGATATTAGTTACCCTCTTATCTATATGTATACATGTCACTGATTTTTGGGTTTGTTTAGGTCGTAATCATTTCACTTCATTACTTGTGAAACATTATTATTTCAGGCATTACAATTAGTTCCTTGGGAATTATGGATATCATGTCATATGTGTTTTTGTTGGTTACATATAGGGGGGTAGTTATCAAGCCATCAACCTCAAATATGCTGGAATTCCGCAGCGTATTTGTGGCGAGGCTGATTCGCCTTAGTTATCAAAGGCTAGAGACCGGCAAAAGTAGAATTTTGTGACGTAAGCTTCGATCCGCCGGACTCAGTCCGACACAGATCGATTCTTACGTCACTCCAGATATTCCGCACACAAGTGCGGCACAATCTGACTACTTTTGCTAGTTATCAAAAAACTAGCAGGTACGCTCGGCACTTTTCCGGCCCAGCGTACCTTGGAGGCGGCGGATCCTATAGGAATCAATGGGAGTCTGACCATAGCGAAAGTACAAGTTCGCTGCTGCCAGATATCCCATTGATTTCTATGGGAGATGTCTGCACCTAACACCCTAACATGTACCCCAAGTCTAAACACCCCTAAGCTATCCCCCCTACACCGCCGCAACTAAATAAAGTTATTACCCCCTAAACCGCCGCTCCCGGAGCCCACCGCAAGCTACTCTATACATATTAACCCCTAAACTGCCGCTCCCTGACCCCGCCGCAACTATAATAAATGTATTAACCCCTAAACCGCCACTCCCGGACACCGACACAACCTACATTATACCTAGTAACCCCTATCCTGCCCCCCCATACCGCCGCCCTCTATAATAAAGTTATTAACCCCTATCCTGCCAATCCCGCACCTCGCCGCAACTAAATAAACAGTTTAACCCCTAAACCGCCGCTCCCGGACCCCGCCGCAACATATTAACCCCTAATCTGCCCCCCCTACACCGTCGCCACCTATAATACATTTATTAACCCCTATCCTGCCCCCCTACACCGCCGCCACTGTAATACATTTATGTAAAAGTCTAACACTAACCCTAACACCCCCCTAACTTAAATATTAATTAAATAAATCTAAATAATATTTATATTATTAACTAAATTAATCCTATTTAAAACTAAATACTTACCTTTAAAATAAACCCTAATATAGCTACAATATAAATTATAATTATATTGTAGCTATCTTAGGATTTATTTTTATTTTACAGGTAACTTTCAATTTATTTTAACTAGGTACAATAGCTATTAAATAGTTATTAACTATTTAATAACTAAATAGCTAAAATAAAGAGAAATTTACCTGTAAAATAAAAACTAACCTAAGTTACAATTACACCTAACACTACACTATCATTAAATAAATTATTCCTATTTAAAACTAAATACTTACCTGTAAAATAAACCCTAAGATTGCTACAATGTAATTAATAATTACATTGTAGCTATTTTAGGATTTATATTTATTTTACAGGTAACTTTGTATTTATTTTAGCTAGTTAGAATAGTTATTAAATAGTTATTAACTATTGAATAACTACCTAGCTAAAAGAAATACAAAATTACCTGTAAAATAAATCCTAACCTAAGTTACAATTAAACCTAACACTACACTATCATTACATTAATTAAATAAATTAACTATAAATAACTACAATTAAATACAATTACATAAACTAACTAAAGTACAAAAAATAAAAAAAGCTAAGTTAAAAAAATAAAAAAAATAAATTATAAACATTTTAAAAATATTACAACAATTTTAAGCTAATTACACCTAATCTAAGCCCCCTAATAAATTAACAAAGCCCCCCAAAATAAAAAAAAATTCCCTTCCCTATTCTACATTAAAAAAGTTCAAAGCTCTTTTACCTTACCAGCCCTTAAAAGGGCCTTTTGTGGGGCATGCCCCAAAGAATTCAGCTCTTTTGCCTGTAAAAGAAAAATACAACCCCCCCAACATTAAAACCCACCACCCACATACCCCTAATCTAACCCAAACCCCCCTTAAAAAAACCTAACACTACCCCCCTGAAGATCATCCTAGCTTGAGTCGTCTTCACTCAGCCGAGCCACCGATGGAACTGAAGAGGAGATCCGGAGCGGCAGAAGTGATCCTCCAAGGGGCGCTGAAGAAGTCTTCCATCCGATGAAGTGATCCTCCAGGCGGCGCTGAAGAAGTCTTCCATCCGGGCGATGTCATCTTCCAAGCGGCGCTGAAGGAGTCTTCTATCCGGGCGATGTCATCTTCCAAGCGGGGTCTTCAATCTTCTTTCTTCAGGATCCATCTTCATCCCGCCGACGCGTAACATCCTTCTTTCCCGACGGACTACCGACGAATGAAGGCTCCTTTAAGGGACGTCATCCAAGATGGCATCCCTTCAATTCCAATTGGCTGATCGGATTCTATCAGCAAATCGGAAATTAAGGTAGGAAAAATCTGATTGGCTGATTCAATCAGCCAATCAGATTGAAGTTCAATCCGATTGGCTGATCCAATCAGCCAATCAGATTGAGCTTGCATTCTATTGGCTGATCCGATCAGCCAATAGAATGCAAGCTCAATCTGATTGGCTGATTCAATCAGCCAATCAGATTTTTCCTACCTTAATTCCAATTGGCTGAAAGAATCCTATCAGCCAATTGGAACTGAAGGGACGCCATCTTGGATGACGTCCCTTAAAGGAGCCTTCATTCATCGGTAGTCCGTCAGGAAAGAAGGATGTTCCGCGTCGGCGGGATGAAGATGGATCCTGAAGAAAGAAGATTGAAGACCCCGCTTGGAAGATGACATCGCCCGGATAGAAGACTCCTTCAGCGCCGCTTGGAAGATGACATCGCCCGGATGGAAGACTTCTTCAGCGCCGCCTGGAGGATCACTTCATCGGATGGAAGACTTCTTCAGCGCCCCTTGGAGGATCACTTCTGCCGCTCCGGATCTCCTCTTCAGTTCCATCGGTGGCTTGGCTGAGTGAATACGACTCAAGGTAGGATGATCTTCAGGGGGGTAGTGTTAGGTTTTTTTAAGGGGGGTTTGGGTTAGATGGTAGGCAAGCTTAGGTGGGCGTATTGGGCCGGCAAAGGCAGGAAAGTTGACACGTTGATAACTACCCCCCATAGTGTCATATATACTCTTTATCATGCCCCTAAGTTTTAGTCATTGTACAATAACATATGAATCTTTGTTATTTTGCCTGGTTATTTGTAAGTGTATTTTATGATCACGATTAGCCACTTGTTACATGTAGTGTCATATACACTTTTTGTTATGCTCCCTGTTGTCATAGTAAGTGTACAGTCATCAGTAAGTATATTTCACATATATTTTCAGTGTCTCTTTGTGATTGGTAGCTATTCCGTTTTTTTGAGTAACTGATAGGTTGTATACAATTTTACATCACTTCCGTCAGTACTAAGACTACACTCCTCCACACACGTTTACATCATTGGCTGTAGTCTCGCATTATCTATTATATGATAGGCAGTTGACGATATGACGTTACTTCCGCCAGCACCACCACTAGTTTTAGATATTTACCCAGCATGGATCAAATGAAGTTTTGTACACAAATCTCTCTAGCAAATTTCTGATTCTATATCGACTAAAGCAGGTACGAATATGGAGTCATTTATATATGTGCACTTTTTGATCATCATACTGATCAGTTATTTAAACATAATATCACGATATAACAAATCTTCCTAGCAAACTTATGACTCTATTGCGAATAAAGCAGGTACGACTTTAGAGATATCCATTTTTGTGTACTCTTTGATTATCACACTGAACGGTTATATAAACATGAAATCACGTTATAGCATTTTAGTATATTAGGAATTGTACTAATAAGATTACGTGATCTTAGATTCATATAAAGTATACAATTTAGTGATTGGGACAAATTTTGATAAATGTTGATTTTATATATTTAATCAAGTGTGAAGCATGTACCGTAAATGAAGGGTTAAAATGCTGTGAGTCGGCCCTTTAGAGGGAGACTCTCAGGTGTGTGTATGTTTTTTTTTTTTAATTGCTTAATTGATCACATTGTTAAGGTTGGTGAGGTGTGTGTATGTATGTATATATATATATATATATATATATATATATATATATATATATATATATATATATATATATGTATATATATATAAAAGAGTTATGATCAGTATGTATTATATGCCTGATGAAACAGAGTTGGTGCTGAGAAAAGCGTTGCATGTGTACAAGGAGGGTTACTATATGCCCTGCCTGTTGGTTCCTGTTTTTGTTTTAAATAAATTACATTTTTAACTTTACTGGATCTTTTTATACACCCACCACCATTTACCTATTACCTCATTGGGGATTGGATTCGTTGGCCTTTTGGGCCTCTTGCTAATAGAGCTGTTCCTGTGATCCTGCTCCAAGGATTTAAATCACAAGTGTTCCTGCCCACACGTTGGAATTTCAGCAAGCTGGATTGCTGTGATTACCCAGTATGTGCCTGATAGCACTGTATGAGTGCTATTGAAAAATGTGAGTACCCTGTTGTGGATATATCCAACCTTGTTTTGTTCTGACTGGTACACACAAGCGCCTCTCTTTTTTCTACCATTATTCCTTCTAGATTGTAAGTTCCCACTTGAATAGGGCCCTCGATTCCTCCTGTATGTGTTTGTAAATTCTGTCCTTTCTCTTAGTCTTAGAAGTTTTATACTATTGTTTTATTTAAATGAATTGTATCCATGGACAGCGCTGCGGAATATGATGGCGCTTCATAAATAAAGTATAATAATAATAATATCACAAACAATTATTGGCTTGCACCCAGGCGATCTATGGATTACTAAAAGTGGAGTGCAAGTTGACCAAGTTCTGTCTCTCTCTATCTATGTATATACATTATATATATATATATATATATATATATATATATATATATATATATATATGTATATAATGTCTAAATATGTATATGTGTGTGAATGCATGTGTATTTTTGTGTACACACATAGATAAAGATATACACATATAAACAGATATATACACACACACACATATATATATATATATATATATATATATATATATATATATATATATATATACATACACACACTTTTAAGCCATTCCTATTCAAATATCTGGAAACCCACAATATTATTTTTAATTATTTTTAATATGTTTCAATGTGCTTTTATAAATAATACTTTCCATTCATATGTTCTTCACTTACAAAAACATTTCTTTCTTTTTAGGTGGCCAGCAACAAAGTTGCAGGACAACCTATTGTTATTGTTAGGATTATTATTAGGTGGCCATGCAACGAAGTTGCAGGACAACCTATTGTTATTGTCAGGATTATTATTATTAGGTGGCCATGCAACGAAGTTGCAGGACAACCTATTGTTATTGTCAAGATTATTATTATTTTTTTTATTATTATTATTATTATTATTATTATTCCGCCACTTATTCAAATGCTTATAAAAACAACAGCATAACTCTAAAACTCATGAAACTTGGCACTATGCTAAAGATCTATGCTGTGCATAATCCTATGCAAAATAAATCTCATAGGTCATGTGATCTAGCAGCCATATTGCTTTTTGCGACAAATTTCGACAACCGCTTGAAAATCTTCTTCTCCAGAACCGCTTATGTTACAGCTGTAAAACTTGCTGTGTGTACTGCTGTACTGACCTAGAATAAAGTTTGTTCAAGAGAAGTGATTTAGTCACATGACCTAGCTGCCATTTTGAATTGTGCGAAAATCTTTAATCATCTTCTTCTCTGCAACCGCTAAGTGCAATGAAGCGCAATTTTGCACATGTGCTCCTTGCAAGGTCCTCTACCAAGTTTGTTCAAACTGTGAATTTTCCATAATCAACAAGGCTGCTATGAGCCATTCGCCTTTTTATCGCGGTTTAATTGCGTAAATTTGCACTTTATGCATTATGTTTACACTATTTAACTATATTACAGTGTAGCAGACACATGAGTACACATAATCATGACCCCTAAAGGCAATATTGCAGTAAAAATTCGCACTGCGCAGTCGCCTTCGTGAAATAAAACATTTGCAAATTTTCATAAAACTTCTGCAAATTGTAGAGGTCTATAGTGAGCATTAGTATGTGCAATTTGAAAGCCATACAATGCATAGCTTGGCGGCCATTTTGTTTCGTATACGCGTTTTTAAAAAACTACAAAAATCTTCTTCTCCGAAACCGCTTATGGCACAGACTTGACATTTTGTTTACAGAGTTATCTTATGACTAACATTCAGATTTGTTAAAGAGAAGTTGATAGGTCATGTGGTTTGGCAGCCATTTTGAATTGTTCAAAAACGCTTAACGATATTTTTAAATTAATAATAAAACAAAAACCGTTTTACAAAAATGCTTTATTTTTGCCATGTTTATTGAGATCTATGGTGACAATTATTGTGCATAATATGGAGGCTGTATATCATATGATCTGGCAGCCATTTTGTTTTATGCGAATATTTCGAAAATCTATTTTCTCTGCAACTGCTTATGTTAGAACTGTGAAACTTGCTGTATAACCTTATATTGTGACCTAGAGTCAAAGTTGTTCATGTTGAAGGAATTGGTTCCAAGCTGTGGCAGCCATATTGGTTTACGCGAAAATTTCGAAAATGTGTTTTCTTTCCAACCGCTTATGTTAAAGCTGTGAAATTTGCTGTATAACCATATATTGTCACCTAGAGTTACATCTGATCGTGATGAAAGTATTGGTCATATGGTGGGGCAGCCATCTTGAAAAACGCAAACATTTCGAAAATGTGTTTTCTTTCCAACTGCTAATGTTAGAATTGTAAAAACTTCTATAAAGCTTTATATTGTGACTTAGCTGCTTGTATGTCATTGCAATGTCGATGCGCATGGCCACCTCTATCGCTGCTTGCAGCTATATTTATTATTATTATTATTATTATTTTTTTTTTTTTTATTATTATTATTATTATTATTATTATTATTCTGCCACTTTTTCTATTGCCCATAACTTTTGAACTGCTAAAGCAAAGCTCTTGAAATCAGGTATGCTAGTACAGCCTATTGCTCTGCTACATCTCATGCAATATTGAACTCATAGGTCATAAGGTTACGCAGCCATATTGCTTTTTGCGCCAAATTTCGATAAACGCTTAATAATCTTTATCTCCGGAACTGCTAATGTTACTACTTTGAAACTTGCTGTGCTCAGTGCTGTTGTGAATTAGATTTGCCATTGCTCAACAGAAGTGCCTTGGTCACATGATGTAGCAGCCATCTTGCATTTTGAAAAAATCTTTAAACATCTTCTTATCTTACACCGCTTAGTGCAATAAAGCACAATTTTGCACATATGCTCCTTGCAAGGTCCTCTACCAAGTTTGTTAAAATTGCGATTTTTCCATAATCAACATGGCTGCTGTGAGACATTAACTTTTTTCTCGCCATTTAATTGCGTAATTTTGCACTTTATACATTGGTTTTACAATATTTAACAATATTACAGTGTAATAGACACATGATTACACATAGTCATAACCCTTAAAGACAATATTGCAGTTAAAATTTGCATTGCGTAATCTCCTTCGTGAAATAAAAAATTTGCAAATTTTCATGAAACTTCTGCATATTGTAGAGGTCTATAGTGAGCATTAGTATGTACAATTTGAAAGCCATACATTGCATAGCTTGGCGGCCATTTTGTTTCGTATGCGCCATTTTAAAAAACTATAAAAATCTTCTTCTCTGAAACCGCTTATGGGACAGACTTGAAATTTTGTTTATAGAGTTATCTTATGACTAACATTCAGATTTGTTCAAGAGAAGTTGCTACGTCATG
This sequence comes from Bombina bombina, assembly GCF_027579735.1. Classification (NCBI taxonomy): domain Eukaryota; kingdom Metazoa; phylum Chordata; class Amphibia; order Anura; family Bombinatoridae; genus Bombina; species Bombina bombina. The sequence goes on along the minus strand of NC_069503.1, from coordinate 881,704,581 downwards.
TGGTTTTGCAGCCATTTTGAATTGTTCAAAATTGCTTAACGATATTTTTAAACTAATTATAAAACAAAAACCGTTTTACAAAAATGCTTTATTTTTGCCATGTTTATTGACATCTATAGTGAGCACTATTGTGCGCAATATGGAGGCTGTATATCTTACGATCAAGCAGCCATCTTGGTTTACGCGAAAATTCCGAAAGTCTATTTTCTCTGCAACCACTTATGTAAGAACTGTGAAATTTGCTGTACAGTCTTATATTGTGACCTAGATTCACAATTGCTCATTAGGAGAGAATCAGTCACATGATGCAGCAGCAATATCGGTTTTATGTTTATCGTAATTATTTATAATTCAATACTGCCTCTTTTGAGTCAATTGCTCACAAAATACAAATTACTTATGCTAAACTCTTGAAATCAGGTATGCTGGTACAGCCTATTGCAATGCTTTATCTCATGCAATATTGAACTCATAGGTCATAAGGTTACGCAGCCATATTGTTTTTTGCGACAAATTTCGAGAACTGCTTAATAATCTTTAGCCCTGGAACTGCTTATGTTGCAACTTTGAAACTTGCTGTGCTTAGTGCTGCTATGACCTAGATTTGCCATTGCTCAACAGAAGTGCCTTGGTCACATGATGTAGCAGCCATCTTGCATTTTGCGAAAATCTTTAAACATCTTCTTCTCTTAAACCGCTTAGTGCAATAAAGCGCAATTTTGCACATATGCTCCTTGCAAGGTCCTCTACCAAGTTTGTTAAAATTGCGATTTTTCCATAATCAACATGGCTGCTGTGAGACATTAACCTTCTTATCGCCATTTAAAAGCGTAATTTTGCACTTTATACATTAGTTTTACAATATTTAACAATATTACAGTGTAATAGACACATGATTACACATAGTAATAACCCTCAAAGACAATATTGCAGTTAAAATTCGCACTGCGCAGTCGCCTTCGTGAAATAAAACATTTGCAAATTTTCATGAAACTTCTGAAAATTGTAGAGGTCTATAGTGAGCATTAGTATGTGAAATTTGAAAGCCATACATTGCATAGCTTGGTGGCCATTTTGTTTCATATGCACTGTTTTTAAAAGCTACAAAAATCTTCTAAACCGCTTATGGCACAGACTTGAAATTTTGTTTACAGAATTATGTTATCACTAACATTCAGATTTGTTCAAGAGAAGTTGATAGGTCATGTGGTTTGGCAGCCATTTTGAATTGTTCAAAAACGCTTAACAATATTTTTAAATTATTAATAAAACAACAACCGTTTTACAAAAATGCTTTATTTTTGCCATGTGTATTGACATCTATATTGAGAACTATTGTGCGTTATATGGAGGCTTTATATTATATGATCTGGCAGCCATTTTGTTTTACGCGAAAATTTCGAAAATCTATTTTCTCTGCAACTACTTATGTTAGAACTGTGAAACTTGCTGTATAACCTTATATTGTGACCTAGATACACAGTTGTTTATGTTGATGGAATTAGTTACAAGCTGTGGCAGCCATATTGATTTACATGAAAATTTTGAAAATGTGATTTTTTTGCAACCGCTTATGTTAAATCTTTGAAATTTGCTGTATAGCTATATATTGTGACTTAGCAGCTTGTATGCCATTGCAAAGTCGATGCGCATGGCCACCCCTATCGCTGCTTGCAGCTATATTTATTATTATTATTCTTTTTATGCCGCCAAGCTTTTTATTCAATTGCCCATAACTGCTTAACTGCTTGTGCAAAGCTCTTGAAATCAGGTATGCTGGTACATCCTATTGCTCTGCTACATCTCATGCAAAATTGAACTCATAGGTCACATGCTCTGGCAGCCATATTGCTTTTTGTGACAAATTTCGACAAACGCTTAAAAATCTTTAGCTCTGGAACTGCTTATGTTACAACTTTGAAACTTGCTGTGCTTAGTGCTACTATGACCTAGATTTGCTGTTGCTCAAGAGAAGTGCCTCGGTCACATGATGTGGCAGCCATCTTGCATTTTGCGAAAATCTTCAAACATCTTCTTCTCTTAAACCGCTTAGTGCAATAAAGCGCAATTTTGCACGTATGCTCCTTGCAAGGTCCTCTACCAAGATTGTTAAAATTGCGATTTTTCCATAATCAGCATGGCTGCTGTGAGACATTAACCTTTTTATCGCCATTTAATTGCGTAATTTTGCACTTTATACATTAGTTTTACAATATTTAACAATATTACAGTGTAATAGACACATGATTACACATAGTCATAACCCTTAAAGACAATATTGCAGTTAAAATTCGCATTGCGCAATCGCCTTCGTGAAATAAAACATTTGCAAATTTTCATGAAACTTCTGCAAATTGTAGAGGTCTATAGTGAGCATTAGTATGTGCAATTTGAAAGCCATACATTGCATAGCTTGGCGGCCATTTTGTGGCCTTATGTAAGAACTGTGAAATTTGCTGTACAGTCTTATATTGTTACCTAGATTCATAATTGCTCATTAGGAGAGAATCATTCACATAATGCGGCAGCAATATCGGTTTTATGTTTATCGTAATTAAATACTTCCTCTTTTGAGTCAATTGTTCATAAAACACAAATTACTTATGCTAAACTCTTCAAATCAGGTATGCTGGTACAGCCTATTGCAATGCTACATCTCATGCAATATTGAACTCATAGGTCATAAGGTTATGCAGCCATATTGTTTTTTGCGACAAATTTCGAGAACTGCTTAATAATCTTTAGCTCTGAAGCTTCTTATGTTGCAACTTTGAAACTTGCTGTGCTTAGTGATGCTATGACCTAGATTTTCCATTGCTCAACAGAAGTGACTTGGTCACATGATGTAGCAACCATCTTGCATTTTGCGAAAATCTTTAAACATCTTCTTCTCTTAAACCGCTTAGTGCAATAAAGCGCAATTTTGCACGTATGCTCTTTGCAACTTCCTCTACCAAGATTGTTAAAATTGCGATTTTTCCATAATCAACATCGCTGCTGTGAGACATTAACCTTTTTATCGCCATTTAATTGCGTAATTTTGCACTTTATACATTAGTTTTACAATATTTAACAATATTACAGTGTAATAGACACATGATTACACATAATCATAACCCTTAAAGACAATATTGCAGTTAAAATTTGCATTGCGCAATCGCCTTCATGAAATAAAACATTTGCAAATGTTCATGAAACTTCTGCAAATTGTAGAGGTCTATAGTGAGCATTAGTATGTGCAATTTGAAAGCCATACATTGCATAGCTTGGCGGCCATTTTGTTTCGTATGCGCCATTTTTAAAAACTATAAAAATCTTCTTCTCCAAAACCGCTTATGGGACAGACTCGAAATTTTTAGTTTATAGAGTTATCTTATGACTAACATTCAGATTTGTTTAATAGAAGTTGATACGTCATGTGGTTTGGCAGCCATTTTGAATTGTTTAAAATTGCTTAACGATATATTTAAATTAATAATAAAACAAAAACCGTTTTACAAAAATGCTTTATTTTTACCATGTTTATTGACATCTATAGTGAGCACTATTGTGCGTAATATGGAGGCTGTATATCTTACGATCAGTCAGCCATCTTGGTTTACGCGAAAATTTCGAAAGTCTATTTTCTCTGCAACCGCTTATGTAAGAACTGTGAAATTTGCTGTACAGTCTTATATTGTTACCTAGATTCATAATTGCTCATTTGGAGAGAATCATTCACATAATGCGGCAGCAATATCGGTTTTATGTTTATCGTAATTAAATACTTCCTCTTTTGAGTCAATTGCTCATAAAACACAAATTACTTATGCTAAACTCTTCAAATCAGGTATGCTGGTACAGCCTATTGCAATGCTACATCTCATGCAATATTGAACTCATAGGTCATAAGGTTATGCAGCCATATTGTTTTTTGCGACAAATTTCGAGAACTGCTTAATAATCTTTAGCTCTGCAGCTGCTTATGTTGCAACTTTGAAACTTGCTGTGATTAGTGATGCTATGACCTAGATTTTCCATTGCTCAACAGAAGTGACTTGGTCACATGATGTAGCAACCATCTTGCATTTTGCGAAAATCTTTAAACATCTTCTTCTCTTAAACCGCTTAGTGCAATAAAGCGCAATTTTGCACGTATGCTCTTTGCAACTTCTTCTACCAAGATTGTTAAAATTGCGATTTTTCCATAATCAACATGGCTGCTGTGAGACATTAACCTTTTGATCGCCATTTAATTGCATAATTTTGCACTTTATACATTAGTTTTACAATATTTAACAATATTACAGTGTAATAGACACATGATTACACATAATCATAACCCTTAAAGACAATATTGCAGTTAAAATGTGCATTGCGCAATCGCCTTCATGAAATAAAACATTTTCAAATTTTCATGAAACTTCTGCAAATTGTAGAGGTCTATAGTGAGCATTAGTATGTGCAATTTGAAAGCCATACATTGCATAGCTTGGCAGCCATTTTGTTTCGTATGCGCCATTTTTAAAAACTAAAAAAATCTTCTTCTCCGAAACCGCTTATGGGACAGACTTGAAATTTTGTTTATAGAGTTAGCTTATGACTAACATTCAGATTTGTTCAAGAGAAGTTGATATGTCATGTGGTTTGGCAGCCATTTTGAAGTGTTCAAAAACGCTTAACAATATTATTAAATTAATAATAAAATAAAAACCATTTTACAAAAATGCTTTGTTTTTGCCATTTTTATTGACATCTATGGTGACAATTATTGTGCATAATATGGAGGCTTTATATCATATGATCTGGCAGCCATTTTGTTTTATGCGAATATTTTGAAAATCTATTTTCTCTGCAACTGCTTATGTTAGAACTGTGAAGCTTGCTGTATAACCTTATATTGTGACCTAGAGTCACAGTTGTTCATGTTGAAGGAATTGGTCACAAGCTGTGGCAGCCATATTGGTTTACGCGAAAATTTTGAAAACGTGTTTTCTTTCCAACCGCTTATGTTAAAGCTGTGAAATTTGCTGTATAACCATATATTGTCACCTAGAGTTACATCTGATCATGATGAAAGTATTGGTCCTATAGTGGGGCAGCCATCTTGAAAAACGCAAAAATTTTGAAAATGTGTTATCTTTGCAACTGCTAATGTTAGAATTGTAAAAACTTCTATAAAGGTTTATATTGTGACTTAGCTGCTTGTATGTCATTGCAATGTCGATGCGCATGGCCACCTCTATCGCTGCTTGCAGCTATATTTATTATTATTTTTATTATTCCGCCACTTTTTCTATTGCCCATAACTTTTGAACTGCGAAAGCAAAGCTCTTGCAATCAGGTATGCTGGTACAGCCTATTGCTCTGCTACATCTCATGCAATATTGAACTCATAGGTCATAAGGTTACGCAGCCATATTGCTTTTTGTGACAAATTTTGAGAAACGCTTAATAATCTTTATCTCTAGAACTGCTTGTGTTACAACTTTGAAACTTGCTGTGCTCAGTGCTGCTATGAACTAGATTTGCCACTGCTCAACAGAAGTGTCTTGGTCACATGATGTTGCAGCCATCTTGCATTTTGCGAAAATTTTTAAACATCTTCTTCTCTTAAACCGCTTAGTGCAATAAAGCAAAATTTTGCACATATGCTCCTTGCAAGGTCCTCTACCAAGTTTGTTAAAATTGCGATTTTTCCATAATATACATGGCTGCTGTGAGACATTAACCTTTTAATCGCCATTTAATTGCGTAATTTTGCACTTTTTACATTAGTTTTACAATATTTAACAATATTACAGTGTAATAGACACATGATTACACATAGTCATAACCCTTAAAGACAATATTGCAGTTAAAATTCGCATTGCGCAGTCGCCTTCGTGAAATAAATCATTTGCAAATTTTCATGAAACTTCTGCAAATTGTAGAGGTATATAGTGAGCATTAGTATGTGCAATTTGAAAGCCATACATTGCATAGCTTGGCGGCCATTTTGTTTTGTATGCGCTGTTTTTAAAAACTATAAAAATCTTCTTCTCCGAAACCGCTTAAGGCACACACTTGAAATTTTGTTTACAGAGTTATCTTATGACTAACATTCAGATTTGTTCAAGAGAAGTTGATAGGTCATGTGGTTTGGTTGCCATTTTGAATTGTTTAAAAACGCTTAACGATATTTTTAAACTAATAATAAAACAAAAACCGTTTTACAAAAATGCTTTATTTTTGCCATGTTTATTGACATCTATGGTGACAATTACTATGCTTAATATGGAGGCTGTATATCATATGATCTGGCAGCCATTTTGTTTTATGTGAATATTTCGAAAATCTATTTTCTCTGCAACTGCTTATGTTAGAACTGTGAAATTTGCTGTATAACCTTATATTGTGACCTAGAGTTACAGTTGTTCATGTTGAAGGAATTGGTCACAAGCTGTGGCAGCCATATTGGTTTACGCGAAAATTTCGAAAACGTGTTTTCTTTGCAAAGTATTGGTCATATGGTGGGACAGCCATCTTCAAAAACGCAAAAATTTTGAAAATGTTTTTTCTTTCCAACTGCTAATGTTAGAATTGTAAAAACTTCTATAAAGCTTTATATTGTGACTTAGCTGCTTGTATGCCATTGCAATGTCGATGCGCATGGCCACCTCTATCGCTGCTTGCAGCTATATTTAGGTGGCCATGCAACGAAGTTGCAGGACAACCTATTGTTATTGTTAGGATTATTATTAGGCGGCCATGCAACGAAGTTGCAGGACAACCTATTGTTATTGTTAGGATTATTATTATTATTATTCTTTTTATTCCGCCAAGCTTTTTATTCAATTGCTCATAACTGCTTAACTGCTTGTGCAAAGCTCTTGAAATCAGGTATGCTGGTACATCCTATTGCTCTGCTACATCTCATGCAAAATTGAACTCATAGGTCACATGCTCTGGCAGCCATATTGCTTTTTGCGACAAATTTCGACAAACGCTTAAAAATCTTTAGCTCTGGAACTGCTTATGTTACAACTTTGAAACTTGCTGTGCTTAGTGCTAATATGACCTAGATTTACTGTTGCTCAAGAGAAGTGCCTCGGTCATATGATATGGCAGCCATCTTGCATTTTACGAAAATTTTCAAACAGCTTCTTCTCTTAAACCGCTTAGTGCAATGATGCACAATTTTGCACAAATGCTCCTTGTAAGGTCCTCTACCAAGTTTGTTCAAACTGCGATTTTTCCATAATCAACATGGCTGCCGTGAGACATTAACCTTTTTATCGCCATTTAATTGCGTAAATTTGCTCTTTATACATTAGTTTTTCAATATTTAACAATATTACAGTGTAATAGACACATGATTACACATAGTCATAACCCTTAAAGACAATATTGCAGTTAAAATTCGCACTGCGCAGTCGCCTTCGTGAAATAAAACATTTGCAAATTTTCATGAAACTTCTGCAAATTGTAGAGGTCTATGGTGAGCATTAGTGTGTGCAATTTGAGAGCCATACATTGCACAGTGTGGCAGCCATTTTGTTTCATATGCACTGTTTTTAAAAACTACAAAAATCTTCTTCTCTGAAACCGCTTATTAGACAGACGTGAAACTTGGTTTGTAGAGTTATCTTATGACCAATATTCAGATTTGTTCAAGAGAAGTCAATTAGTCATGTGGTTTGGCAGCCATTTTGAATTGTTCAAAATTGCTTAACGATATATTTAAATCAATAATAAAACAAAAACCGTTTTACAAAAATGCTTTATTTTTGCCATGTTTATTGACATCTATAGTGAGCACTATTGTGCGTAATATGGAGGCTGTATATCTTATGATCGGGCAGCCATATTGGTTTACGCGAAAATACCAAAAGTCTATTTTCTTTGCAACCGCTTATTTAAGAACTGTGAAATTCGCTGTACACTCTTATATTGCGACCTAGATTCACAATTGCTCATTAGGAGAGAATCAGTCACATGATGCGGCAGCAATATCGGTTTTAAGTTTATGGTAATTATTTGTAATTCAATATTGCCTTTTTTGAGTCAATTGCTCACAAAACACAAATTACGTATGCTAAACTCTTGAAATCAGGTATGCTGGTACAGCCTATTGCTCTGCTACATCTCATGCAATATTGAACTCATAGGTCATAAGGTTACGCAGCCATATTGTTTTTTGCGACAAATTTCGAGAACTGCTTAATAATCTTTATCTCTGGAACTGCTTATGTTACAGTTTTGAAACTTGCTGTGCTCAGTGCTGCTATGACCTAGATTTGCCATTGCTCAACAGAAGTGCATTAGCCACATGATGTAGCAGCCATCTTGGATTTTGCGAAAATCTTTAAACATCTTCTTCTCTTAAACCGCTTAGTGCAATAAAGTGCAATTTTGCACATATGCTCATTGCAAGGTCCTCTACCAAGTTTGTTAAAATTGCGATTTTTCCATAATCAACATGGCTGCTGTGAGACATTAACCTTTTTATCGTCATTTAATTGCGTAAATTTTGCACTTTATACATTAGTTTTACAATATTTAACAATATTACAGTGTAATAGACACATGATTACACATAGTCATAACCCTTAAAGACAATATTGCAGTTAAAATTCGCATTGCGCAGTCGCCTTCGTGAAATAAAACATTTGCAAATTTTCATGAAACTTTTGCACATTGTAGAGATCTATAGTGAGCATAAGTATGTGCAATTTGAAAGCCATACATTGTATAGCTTGGCGGCCATATTGTTTCGTATGCACCATTTTTAAAAACTAAAAAAATCTTCTTCGCCGAAACCGCTTATGGGACAGACTTGAAATTTTGTTTATAGAGTTATCTTATGACTAACATTCAGATTTGTTCAAGAGAAGTTGATATGTCATGTGGTTTGGCAGCCATTTTGAATTGTTCAAAAACGCTTAACGATATTATTAAACTAATAATAAAATAAAAACCATTTTACAAAAATGCTTTATTTTTGCCATGTTTATTGACATCTATGGTGACAATTATTGTGCATAATATGGAGGCTGTATATCATATGATCTGGCAGCCATTTTGTTTTATGCGAAAATTTCGAAAATCTATTTTCTCTGTAACTGCTTATGCTAGAACTGTGAAACTTGCTGTATAACCTTATATTGTGACCTAGAGTCACAGTTGTTCATGTTGAAGGAATTGGTCACAAGCTGTGGCAGACATATTGGTTTACAAGAAAATTTCGAAAAACGTGTTTTCTTTCCAACCGCTTATGTTAAAGCTGTGAAATTTGCTGTATAACCATATGTTGTCACCTAGAGTTACATCTGATCGTGATGAAAGTATTGGTCATATAGTGGGGCAGTCATCTTGAAAAACGCAAACATTTCGAAAACGTGTTATCTTTGCAACTGCTAATGTTAGAATTGTAAAAACTTCTTTAAAGCTTTATATTGTGACTTAGCTGCTTGTATGTCATTGCAATGTTGATGTGCATGGCCACCTCTATCGCTGCTTGCAGCTATATTTATTATTCTTTTTATTCCGCCAAGCTTTTTATTCAATTGCCCATAACTGCTTAACTGCTTGTGCAAAGCTCTTGAAATCAGGTATGCTGGTAAATCCTATTGCTCTGCTACATCTCATGCAAAATTGAACTCATAGGTCACATGCTCTGGCAGCCATATTGCTTTTTGCGACAAATTTCGACAAACGCTTAAAAATCTTTAGCTTTCGTTGCATGGCCACCCTATTGTTATCGTTAGGATTATTATTATTAGGTGGCCATGCAACGAAGTTGCAGGACAACCTATTGTTATTGTCAAGATTATTATTATTATTTTTTTTTATTATTATTATTATTATTATTATTATTATTATTATTCCGCCACTTTTTTCAAGTGCTTATAAAAACAACAGCATAACTCAAAAACTCATGAAACTTGGCACAATGCTAAAGATCTATGCTGTGCATAATCCTATGCAAAATAAATCTCATAGGTCATGTGATCTAGCAGCCATATTGCTTTTTGCGACAAATTTCGACAACCGCTTGAAAATCTTCTTCTCCAGAACCGCTTATGTTACAGCTATGAAACTTGCTGTGTGTACTGCTGTATTGACCTAGAATAAAGTTTGCTCAAGAGAAGTGATTTAGTCACATGACCTAGCTGCCATTTTGAAATATGCGAAAATCTTTAAACATCTTCTTCTCTGCAACCGCTAAGTGCAATGAAGCGCAATTTTGCACATGTGCTCCTTGCAAGGTCCTCTACCAAGTTTGTTCAAACTGCGAATTTTCCATAATAAACATAGCTGCTATGAGCCATTCGCCTTTTTAGCGCTGTTTAATTGCGTAAATTTGCACTTTATACATTATGTTTACACTATTTAACTATATTACAGTGTAGCAGACACATGAGTACACATAGTCATGACCCCTAAAGGCAATATTGCAGTAACAATTCGCACTGCGCAGTCGCCTTCGTGAAATAAAACATTTGCAAATTTTCATAAAACTTGTAAAAAATTGTAGAGGTCTATAGTGAGCATTAGTATGTGCAATTTGAAAGCCCTACAATGCATAGCTTGACGGCCATTTTGTTTCGTATACGCGGTTTTTAAAAACTACAAAAATCTTCTTCTCCGAAACCGCTTATGGCACAGACTTGAAATTTTGTTCATAGAGTTATCTTATGACTAACATTCAGATTTGTTCAAGAGAAGTTGATACGTCATGTGGTTTGGCAGCCATTTTGAATTGTTCAAAAATGCTTAACGATATTTTTAAATTAATAATAAAACAAAAACCGTTTTACAAAAATGCTTTATTTTTGCCATGTTTATTGACATCTATTGTAAGAACAATTGTGCATAATATGGAGGATGTATATCATATGATTAGGCAGCCATTTTGTTTTGCGCAAACATTTCGAAAATCTATTTTCTCTGCAACCGCTTATATTAGAACTGTGAAACTAGCTAAGTAACCTTATATTGTGACCTAGAATCACAGTTGTTCATTTTAAAGGAATTGGTCACAAGCTGTGGCAGCCCTATTGGTTTTACTAAAAAATTTTGAAAATGTGTTTTCTTTGCAAACGCTTATGTTAAAGCTGTGAAATTTGCTGTAAAACAATATCTTATGACCTAGAGTTACATCTGATCGTGATGAATGTATTGGTCATATGGCAGGGCAGCCATCTTGAAAAAAAGCTAAATTTTCGAAAATGTGTTTTTTTTCCAAATGCTAATGTTAGAATTTTAAAAATTTCTATAAAGCTTTATATTGTGACTTAGCTGCTTGTATGCCATTGCAAAGTCGATGCGCATGGCCACCTCTATCGCTGCTTGCAGCTATATTTATTCTTTTTATTCCGCCAAGCTTTTTATTCAATTGCCCATAACTGCTTAGCTGCTTGTGCAAAGCTCTTGAAATCAGGTATGCTGGTAAATCCTATTGCTCTGCTACATCTCATGCAAAATTGAACTCATAGGTCACATGCTCTGGCAGCCATATTGCTTTTTGCGACAAATTTCGACAAACGCTTAAAAATCTTTAGCTCTGGAACTGCTTATGTTACAACTTTGAAACTTGTAGTGCTTAGTGCTACTATGACCTAGATTTGCTGTTGCTCAAGAGGAGTACCTCGGTCACATGATGTGGCAGCCATCTTGCATTTTGCGAAAATCTTCAAACATCTTCTTCTCTTAAACCGCTTAGTGCAATGATGCACAATTTTGCACAAATGCTCCTTGCAAGGTTCTCTACCAAGTTTGTTCAAAATGCGATTTTTCCATAATCAACATGGCTGCTGCGAGACATTAACCGTTTTATCGCCATTTAATTGCGTAATGTTGCACTTTATACATTAGTTTTTAAATATTTAACAATATTACAGTGTAACAGTCACATGATTACACGTAGCCATTACCCTTAAAGACAATATTGCAGTTAAAATTCGCATTGCGCAATCGCCTTCGTGAAATAAAACATTTGCAAATTTTCATAAAACTTCTGCAAATTGTAGAGGTCTATAGTGAGCATTAGTATGTGCAATTTGAAAGCCATACATTGCATAGCTTGGCGGGCATTTTGTTTTGTATGCGCCATTTTTAAAAACTATAAAAATCTTCTTCTCTGAAACCGCTTATGGGACAGACTTGAAAATTTGTTTATAGAGTTATCTTATGACTAACATTCAGATTTGTTCAGGAGAAGTTGATACGTCATGTGGTTTGGCAGCCATTTTGAATTGTTCAAAATGGCTTAACGATATATTTAAATTAATAATAAAACAAAAACTGTTTTACAAAAATGCTTTATTTTTGCCATGTTTATTGACATCTATAGTGAGCACTATTGTGCGTAATATGGAGGCTGTATATCTTACGATCGGGCAGCCATCTTGGTTTACGTGAAAATTTCAAAAGTCTATTTCTTTCATGTAATTAGCCATGAGCTAGTGACGTATGGGATATACATTCCTACCAGGAGGGGCAAAGTTTCCCAAACCTCAAAATGCCTATAAATACACCCCTCACCACACCCACAAATCAGTTTTACAAACTTTGCCTCCTATGGAGGTGGTGAAGTAAGTTTGTGCTAGATTCTACGTTGATATACGCTCCGCAGCAGGTTGGAGCCCGGTTTTCCTCTCAGCGTGCAGTGAATGTCAGAGGGATGTGAGGAGAGTATTGCCTATTTGAATTCAATGATCTCCTTCTATGGGGTCTATTTCATAGGTTCTCTGTTATCGGTCGTAGAGATTCATCTCTTACCTCCCTTTTCAGATCGACGATATACTCTTATATATACCATTACCTCTACTGATTCTCGTTTCAGTACTGGTTTGGCTTTCTACTACATGTAGATGAGTGTCCTGGGGTAAATAAGTCTAATTTTCTGTGACACTCTAAGCTATGGTTGGGCACTTTTATATAAAGTTCTAAATATATGTATTCAAACATTTATTTGCATTGACTCAGGATGTTCAAAATTCCTTATTTCAGACAGTCAGTTTCATATTTGGGATAATGCATATGAATAAATTTTTCTTACCTTAAAATTTGACTTTTTTCCCTGTGGGCTGTTAGGCTCGCGGGGGCTGAAAATGCTTCATTTTATTGCGTCATTCTTGGCGCTGACTTTTTTGGCGCAAATTTTTTTTTCTGTTTCCAGCGTCATACATGTCGCCGGAAGTTGCGTCATTTTTGACGTTTTTTTGCGCCAAAAGTGTCGGCGTTCCGGATGTGGCGTCATTTTTGGCGCTAAAAGCATTTAGGCGCCAAATAATGTGGGCGTCTTTTTTGGCGCTAAAAAATATGGGCGTCACTATTGTCTCCACATTATTTAAGTCTCATTATTTATTGCTTCTGGTTGCTAGAAGCTTGTTCACTGGCATTTTTTTCCCATTCCTGAAACTGTCATTTAAGGAATTTGATAAATTTTGCTTTATATGTTGTTTTTTCTATTACATATTGCAAGATGTCCCAGATTGACACTGAGTCAGAAGATACTTCTGGAAAAACGCTGCCTGGTGCTGGATCGACCAAAGTTAAGTGTATCTGCTGTAAACTTGTGGTATCTGTTCCTCCAGCTGTTGTTTGTAATGAATGTCATGACAAACTTGTTAATGCAGATAATATTTCCTTTAGTAATGTTACATTACCTGTTGCTGTTCCGTCAACATCTAATACTCAGAGTGTTCCTGTTAACATAAGAGATTTTGTTTCTAAATCCATTAAGAAGGCCATGTCTGTTATTCCTCCTTCTAGTAAATGTAAAAGGTCTTTTAAAACTTCTAATTTTTCAGATGAATTTTTAAATGAACATCATCATTCTGATTCTGATAATGGTTCCTCTGGTTCAGAGGATTCTGTCTCAGAGGTTGATGCTGATAAATCTTCATATTTATTCAAAATGGAATTTATTCGTTCTTTACTTAAAGAAGTCTTAATTGCATTAGAAATAGAGGATTCTGGTCATCTTGATACTAAATCTAAACATTTAAATAAGGTTTTTAAATCTCCTGTAGTTATTCCAGAAGTTTTTCCTGTCCCTGATGCTATTTCTGAAGTAATCTCCAGGGAATGGAATAATTTGGGTAATTCATTTACTCCTTCTAAACGTTTTAAGCAATTATATCCTGTGCCATCTGACAGATTAGAGTTTTGGGACAAAACCCTAAAGTTGATGGGGCTATCTCTACTCTTGCTAAACGTACTACTATTCCTACGGCAGATAGTACTTCCTTTAAGGATCCTTTAGATAGGAAGATTGAATCCTTTCTAAGAAAAGCTTACTTATGTTCAGGTAATCTTCTTAGACCTGCTATATCTCTAGCGGATGTTGCTGCAGCTTCAACTTTTTGGTTAGAAGGTTTAGTGCAACAAGTATCAGATCATAATTCTCATAGCATTGTTAATCTTCTTCAACATGCTAATAACTTTATTTGTGATGCCATCTTTGATATCATTAGAGTTGATGTCAGGGGAGTTTCCGGTGAGAAGGCGGAGCGACAAGACAGGTGCTCCAACTCGGCGTTCTGGCCGACTGCAGCTATCATAGCCTTCACTTTATGCCCGTTGTACCTGCTCGGGCTTGGGCTTACAGCTTGACTTATCATCGCAAGCTAAAGGGAAACTTCTGTTGCAGTACTTGCAGCGGTAAATCCGCATTCTTTTTTTTATCTACGAATCCCTGAACTTCCGAGGAGATTGTTCTCACCTGCCTTTCCTTGGCTGTGGCGGAGCGAGTTGCCGGACTCGCGGCCCCTCGGTGGGGTTCGCGAGTGGCGGTGCAGAAGGTGAGAGGAGGCGAAGTGGGGCTCCGTGAGTGACAGGTGAATCGGCCCTGTCTGTAGCCAGTCTCGGAGGGATATCCCAGGAGAGCCCGCCCCACTGCAGAGGAAGTAGTGCCGGACGTAGAGGTGGGCTCTTTACCGGTTGCGGTTGCGCCGCAATGGAATGAGCGAGAGTCCGCAGAGTGTGAATCGCCCCTGGTTACTTGAGGGGAGGCCGCAGTGATAACCGGCTTAGCGGCAGTGACTGGCTATCTGTCGGATCAGATATATGGTACCGGGGTCCCACAATTCAATTTTCCTGTGGTCTGTCTGCATTGCTCCTCCGGGTAGGAGTGCCCCCGGTCGGTTGACAGTCTCTTCCAGGTGTAGCCTACATTCTTGGACACACTGTAAGTAACGCAGGACTTAGACTTTTTTCACGCCATTTAGTCCTTTGGATTTAAGGTGCACAGAGCTGATTCTAGACCTAGTATTTCCCCTAGCTGTGTTTTCTAAGAACCCCAGAAATGAAGCTGCTGAATTGGGAGCGAGTGATATTAGGCCGCTAATTTCAAAGGGCTCTTTGAACTGTTAAAGGACTCAGCTTGGGGTTCATCCAGAGTGGGGTTAGTCTTCTAGACTCTCGTTTCAACTCAACATTTTTTACCCTGTTTGCAATCCTGGAGGATGTAGCAGGACAATGTTCATCTACTTATATGTTTATTCTGCTGTCTGCATAAGATTATAATGGGTTGTTTTGGATTTTGTCCCCAAATTCTGATCATTTCTTGGTTGCTCAAGGTATAAAAACGCAGGCATTTGTATATGGGCTTTCGCCCAAGTCACTTCACTTTCACAGAATACACAATCACTGTGTTTTTTCTTTTCTTTTTCAGGCTTTATTTTGAAAAGTCTATGTACTATGGTTCTTTTTGTGTTATTTTCCTTTGAATTTTATTATATACACCATATTCACGCATGAGCACTATTGTCAGTGTACACTTAAAGGAGTAAGAAGGTAAAGGAGAGAGTAGGGAGTAAAGGGTAGGAAGTAGGGAGTTGATAAGGGGCGAAGGGGTTGGGAAGGTAAGAAATAGCAGAGGAAGGGGAAAGAGAAAAGAAAGGGGAAGGAAGAAGGAAGGAAAAAAAACAAACAAAAAAAAAAACAGAGTTAAACATATTTTTGTGTGTCTGATTTGTACTTCACTAATTGTGGTTTCACTGTTGTTTTTTCCCCATAACGGGGACCAATTTCTTATTTATTCTGCACAGTATTCATTTGTGTTATTATTTTGTGTTTTTCACTATTCATGGAAAAATTTATAACGCACGCTAATAATATTTCACCCAAAATGCCTGCTAAACCCAGGGATAAAAAAAATACCAAATGTGGCGACACAAGTGTAGACATATCCTCAGAAGGTGTATCTACAGTAATTGATACCCAGGTCCTGATCACTCAACTAACAGCAATTTTCTCTCCCCAGTTTGAGGGTATTAAAAAAGACCTGGGAGGTATTTCTGCTGAATTAATTACACTTTCAACAGAAGTCAAACAGTTTTCACAGAGAATTGGGGAAGCAGAAAATAGAATTTCTGCCGCAGAAGATAGGCTGACAGCCCAAGAGGCTATTATTCAGGCCCAGGAAGTTAAACTTAATAGTATGCAGTCGCGCCTGGAGGATCTTGAAGATCGCTCCAGGCGCAACAACATTAGGGTTATAGGTTTACCTGAAACACTGGAATTTGAGGATCTGGTTAAATTTACTTCCTCCACCCTCCCCCTTGCTATCGGGTTTCCATCTCAGCTCCTCCCCCTAGCAATCGAGAGAGCCCACAGAGTGGGTCCCAGAAGGGACTCAGCTGGTGGTTTGGGTAAACCCAGGATGTGTATTTTTAAGTTGTTAAAATTTCAGGATAAGCTTGAGATCCTGAAGTTAGCGAAGAAAGCTGGTTCATTAGAATTCGGGAACAGCAAGATTTTGCTGTTCCAGGACTTCTCGGCGGAAACTTCCGCTCGCAGAAGACTTATGGCACTGTATTGTTCACAGCTGATCTCTAAGGGTATTAAAGCTAGTCTATTTTATCCTGCTAAAATTATAGGGGAAAATAAGGGAGCCAAATTTATTTTTAACGAAGTCCTGGAGGTTAAAGAGTTCCTGAGATCCTTAGAGTCCTAGATTTAGGTCCATTATCAAGTCAGGGTCTCTTTTTTTTTTTTTTTTTTTTTGATAGGCCAGCCTAGGTCTATATATTTTCCTTAGAAGGTGTGATTGTTCAGGTCTTGGTTTATTTTGTGATTTTTCAGGCTTTGGTTTATTTTGTGATTTTTATCTGCTGTTTTTATATCTGCAATGTGTACTACAGATATTTTGTTATTGTATGAGAAATATGCATATGTTAAATTTGTCTTTCAAAAATTGCTGAAAGCGAGATCATTGACAAATATTTTGGGTTTTTTCTTTCCCCCTTTTTTTTTTTGTTTTTTTTGTTTTCTCCCTCTCCTTCTCTCCCCCTCTTCCCCGTGCCTCCCCCACCCCTCGGATGTTATTGCCAGTTGCGTATCCTTTCCAGGGCTTGGCGTGCTAATGAGAATGGAGAATAATAACAGTGGGCTGTAGAATTCTTTCGTGGAATGTGGGGGGGATATCCTCTCCCGCTAAGCGCAAATTGGTTATTAAAACATTGGCTGTAGAAAAGCCAGATATGGTTTTTCTGCAAGAGACTCATTTAGATGCAATAGAAGCGGCTAAGCTTAAAATGAGATGGGTTGGCGAGGTACTGGCCTCATCTTCTCCAACTAAAAAGCGAGGAGTCGCGGTTCTTTTTCATAAAGATTTGGATTATCAAGTTATGAAAGTTGAGTTTGATTCTTCGGCCCGTTATATGTTGTTACAGGTATTGATAAAATCTGTTAAATATATATTTTGTAATATTTATGCCCCCAATAAATTTTCAGTAAAATTTTGGGACAGGATCCAAAACATAATTTTTCCCTTTATAAGGGAGAATTTAATTATCTGTGGGGACTTTAATGTTACTATGAGTCCAGAACTAGACCGTTTTTCAAGAAAGAATGACGCTAAATATAAGTATCACGCCAATTACTTTAAAAAAATTTGTATTAAATTAACATTGACTGATATTTGGCGTTTGCAAAATCCTTTAATCAGAGCCTACACATGTGAATCCAAGTCGTTCAGGACATTCTCGCGGATTGATCTCTTTTTAATCGCGGAAGCACTGACAGTCTTCCAGCTTAAAACGGGAATTGGGAAATTTTTGGTATCAGATCACGCTATAATCTCTTTATCTATTCTTGATACTTATGAGGCACGTTCACAAACACGGGTCTTTGGCTTCCCTCGTTTTTTATATACTAACCCAAGTTTTTCATCATGGATTAAGACTACCTGGCATGAGTATGTTTTATTTAACTCGAATTTCAGTCATAAGACAGAGGTTTATTGGGAGGCGGCCAAAGCTGTGATTCGAGGTAAAATAATAGCTTATATGAGCTTGCGCGCAAAAAAAATTAAGGAACAGGGGAGTTCCCTTATTGCAAGAACCAGAGCCGCCTACAGGGACATTCAGTCGGATCCCTCCCCATTGAACTGGGCAGTGTATCTTGAGGCTAGGAAGGAAAGAGAGATCTATATAAAGCAGAAATCGTTGGAGGAAGAAGCAAGATTGAATCTTAAATATAGGAGTTTTCACGGGTGTTCGGCGAAGCATCTGTCCCGCTTGATTAAGAATAGAAAAAAAAGAAATTATATCGCTGTTATAAAAAATGGCGAGGACAGGTTTTTTAAGCCGGCAGAGATCTCCCAGGAATTTTTTAAGTACTATCAAGAATTATATTCGTCCGTCGCTGCCGACCACAATAACCAAGAGTCCTTTTGGTCGGCTATAAGTATTCCTAAGATACAAGCAGAAGAGTTGGCTGTGCTGAATCAGCCGATATCGCGTGAGGAGATTGGTACAGCTATTGATAATCTTAAGCTTAATAAGGCTGCAGGCCCTGACGGGCTCCCGGCCGAATTTTATAAATTGCTTAAGGAAGAGCTGCTGCCTACACTAGAGGCTATTTTTAATAATTATTATCTTTCTGAAAATGGGATCTCGGAAAACTTTGCTGCGGCTAATATTTCACTCATTGCGAAAAAAAATAAAAATCCAGAGAATATGGCCTCATACAGGCCAATATCAGTACTCAATACTGATTACAAGCTTCTGGCTGGTATTATCGCTTCTAGATTGAATCACTGTCCATCAGGATCAGACCGGTCTTATGACCACTAGGTTTTTGGATTATATGTCGAATTTGGAACCAGGATTATATGTCGAATTTGGAACCAGAGCCTTGTAATGACGGAATTCTTGATTCTGCAGTCTTAACCCTCGACGCAATCAAGGCATTTGACTCCATTGTCTGGGAGCACTTATTTTCTTCATTACAGAAATTTGGCTTCTCTGGCAACTTTATTCTCTTTATTCATAAAATTTATTGTAAACCAATTTCTTTTCTCCTGGTTAATGGGATTCGCTCACAGGGGATTGTTTTACATCGAGGTACTAGGCAGGGGTGTCTATTATCTCCCCTCCTGTTTAATGTGGCTCTAGAACCCTTAGCGGTCAGATTTCGCGATGTATTGACAGGAATTTCATTGGGCTCTCATCGTTTAAAAACCCTTCTCTATGCTGATGATATGCTGATTTTTGTAGATAAGCCCTTTCAATCGATTCCAGTTATTCTTCAACTCCTCTCTCAGTTTAGTTCTTTCTCCGGTTATTTGGTGAATTTAGAAAAGAGTGAACTCATGTATATGGGCAATAACTCGTCCGGTTTGGAAAAATTCCCATTTAAGGTCGTTAATGCAATTAATTATTTGGGTCTCGAGTTACATAAAAATCCGAAATTATGGTATGTTGCGAATTTTGTTCCTTTACTGAAAAAAATTAAAATAGATCTGCAGTTATGGGCTTCATTTCCGCTGTCAATTTCGGCAAAGGTAAAGCTAATAAAAACGATTGTTTTTCCTCGTCTTCTCTATGTGCTACAGAATCTTCCTCTCTTTATTTCCAGTTCAGATATTAGAAAGTTATACAGTGATTTTTCTAAATTTATCTGGAAAGATAAGAGACCTAGGATTGCACTAGCTAAGCTCATGCAAAAGACAAACCGCGCCGGGTTGGCTCTGCCTGATGTCAGGTTCTATAATACGGCTGCGTTGGTGAAATTTGCCGTGGATTGTAATTTGCCGTGGATTGGGTGGCGGAAACTAACAGGTTAGCAGTTAGTCAAGAGGAAGCCTTTTATACTCGTCCATTCGCACTTGGGGCGCTGTTACATTGTAATACAAAACAGCTGCCATCCAACATCAGTAAATTGGTATCCTTTAAAAATGTTGTGGTTGCATGGCAGAAGTTCTGTATTTGTCTAGGAGTGGATCCCTCTGTTTCAGAATATCTTCCTATTCAGGGAAACCCTAATTTTATCCCGGGTATTTATCATAAGGTGTTTAAATCATGGGGGAACAAGGGGCTGTTGTTTGTCAAGCAATTATTGGGGACTGATAATTTGGTTCAGACTGCTGAGTCTCTGTTTCAAATTTATGATCTTCCTAGGTCTGACTTGTTTGCGTATTTCCAGATTCGCCATTTCATGCGTGAGCAAAATTGGGAGAATAGTATGTCACCGGAATGGTCTGTTATTAGAATCTTAATTAAGAAATTCAGTATGGGAAGTTCCTCTATCTCCTTAATATATGATATTATGCTTTCTAAACAAAGCGATAAGCATTTGCACAGCATAAGTACTTGGTTGCTTCCGGTTATTACCGATATCACCGAGGAGAAGATCATTCAGAGTTGCAATATGGTTCATAAGTGTAGGGTTTCGGTGTCCTGGAAGGAATCGCACTTGAAGCACTTGAATAATTTTTATTTGCATCCGCTTAAATTACAAAAATTTTCTGACACTGGATCAAATAAATGTCCCAGATGCTCAAACTCTAGGGCTGATTTATTTCATATGTTTTGGTTCTGTCCCAAAATCAACCAGTTATGGCATAAAGTGGTTCATTGGTTTAACACATTATACGGGCAAATTTTGTTCTTACACTTAAAGATGTGGTTTTACTTATTACAGAAGCACATAGAAACTCGGCAGCAATGATATATACGTTGAATACGATTATTCTAGCAGTACGTCATCTTGTCCTGTTAAATTGGAAAGCTAAGAGAGCACCGAGCCTTGAGAGGTCTTGTAAAGAAATCCAAGGCCAAATTGTATTTGAGTCATATCATCTCTCGGAGGCTTCTGAGAAGAGAACCAAGGAGTTCTTGCAGGGATGGTTACCAATCATTTTGTCATATCCCCTCCGGATTCAAAAGCAGATTCTTGCCCCTGTCCGATCTACGGTCTGCTTTGCTGAATTAGTTGTATTAGGGGTATTTCCGGTATCCTGGATAAACACGGTTGTGTAATTCGGCGTGTATCGGTAGTTGTGTTTTGGACGTGAAGGTAGCGGTAAGGTACTATTTTGTGGAAGGGGCGGGGAGGGGGGGCTTGGGGGGAGTCAGGGGGGTTTTCCCCTTTTTTTTTTTTTTTTTTTTTCTTCCCTTCTCTCTTCTTTGTTATTTTACGTTTAGTATGTTTAATCAATTGCACTGAAGACTTATAATGTAAAGGTTTGTTTTTTTATTTATTGATACAGATTGAATATGTGTCTGATACAGTTCTGTTGTGTTAGCTTATCTGAAGAATTGTATTGTCTTTACTTTTGATGAATAAAAGAAAAAAAGAATTAAAAAAAAAAAAGAGTTGATGTCAGGTATATGTCTCTAGCTATTTTAGCTGGAAGAGCTTTATGGCTTAAAACTTGGAATGCTGATATGTCTTCTAAGTCAACTTTGCTTTCCCTTTCTTTCCAGGGTAATAAATTATTTGGTTCTCAGTTGGATTCTATTATCTCAACTGTTACTGGAGGGAAAGGAACTTTTTTACCACAGGATAAAAAATCAAAAGGTAAATTTAGGTCTAATAATCGTTTTCGTTCCTTTCGTCACAATAAGGAACAAAAGCCTGATCCTTCACCCACAGGAGTGGTATCAGTTTGGAAACCATCTCCAGTCTGGAATAAATCCAAGCCTTTTAGAAAACCAAAGCCAGCTCCCAAGTCCACATGAAGGTGCGGCCCTCATTCCAGCCCAGCTGGTAGGGGGCAGATTACGTTTTTTCAAAGAAATTTGGATCAATTCAATTCACAATCTTTGGATTCAGAACATTGTTTCAGAAGGGTACAGAATTGGCTTCAAGATAAGGCCTCCTGCAAAGAGATTTTTTCTTTCCCGTGTCCCAGTAAATCCAGCGAAAGCTCAAGCATTTCTGAAATGTGTTTCAGATCTAGAGTTGGCTGGAGTAATTATGCCAGTTCCAGTTCTGGAACAAGGGCTGGGGTTTTATTCAAATCTCTTCATTGTACCAAAGAAGGAGAATTCCTTCAGACCAGTTCTGGATCTAAAAATATTGAATCATTATGTAAGGATACCAACATTCAAAATGGTAACTATAAGGACTATCCTGCCTTTTGTTCAGCAAGGGCATTATATGTCCACAATAGATTTACAGGATGCATATCTGCATATTCCGATTCATCCAGATCACTATCAGTTTCTGAGATTCTCTTTCCTAGACAAGCATTACCAGTTTGTGGCTCTGCCGTTTGGCCTAGAAACAGCTCCAAGAATTTTTACAAAGGTTCTCAGTGCCCTTCTGTCTGTAATCAGAGAACAGGGTATTGTGGTATTTCCTTATTTGGAAGATATCTTGGTACTTGCTCAGTCTTCACATTTAGCAGAATCTCATACGAATCGACTTGTGTTGTTTCTTCAAGATCATGGTTGGAGGATCAATTTACCGAAAAGTTCATTGATTCCTCAGACAAGGGTAACCTTTTTAGGTTTCCAGATAGATTCAGTGTCCATGACTCTGTCTCTGACAGACAAGAGACGTCTAAAATTGATCTCAGCTTGTCGAAACCTTCAATCACAATCATTCCCTTCGGTAGCCTTATGCATGGAAATTCTTGGTCTTATGACTGCTGCATCGGACGCGATCCCCTTTGCTCGTTTTCACATGCGACCTCTTCAGCTCTGTATGCTGAACCAGTGGTGCAGGGATTACACAAAGATATCTCAATTAATATCTTTAAAACAGATGCAAGTCTGACAGGTTGGGGAGCTGTTTGGGGGTCTCTGACAGCACAAGGGGTTTGGGAATCTCAGGAGGTGAGATTACCAATCAATATTTTGGAACTCCGTGCAATTTTCAGAGCTCTTCAGTCATGGCCTCATCTAAAGAGGGAATCGTTCATTTGTTTTCAGACAGACAATGTCACAACTGTGGCATACATCAATCATCAAGGAGGGACTCACAGTCCTCTGGCTATGAAAGAAGTATCTCGAATACTGGTATGGGCGGAATCCAGCTCCTGTCTAGTTTCTGCGGTTCATACCCCAGGTATAGACAATTGGGAAGCGGATTATCTCAGTTGCCAAACGTTACATCCGGGCGAATGGTCTCTTCACCCAGAGGTATTTCTTCAGATTGTTCAAATGTGGGGACTTCCAGAAATAGATCTGATGGCTTCTCATCTAAACAAGAAACTTCCCAGGTATCTGTCCAGATCCAGGGATCCTCAGGCGGAAGCAGTGGATGCATTGTCACTTCCTTGGAAGTATCATCCTGCCTATCTCTTTCCGCCTTTAGTTCTTCTTCCAAGAGTAATCTCCAAGATTCTGAAGGAATGCTCGTTTGTTCTGCTGGTGGCTCCAGCATGGCCTCACAGGTTTTGGTATGCGGATCTTGTCCGGATGGCCTCTTGCCAACCGTGGACTCTCCCGTTAAGACCAGACCTTCTGTCACAAGGTCCTTTTTTCCATCAGGATCTCAAATCCTTAAATTTAAAGGTATGGAGATTGAACGCTTGATTCTTAGTCAAAGAGGTTTCTCTGACTCTGTGATTAATACTATGTTACAGGCTCGTAAATCTGTATCTAGAAAGATATATTATAGTCTGGAAGACTTACATTTCTTGGTATCTTTCTCATCATTTTTCCTGGCATTCTTTTAGAATTCCGAGAATTTTACAGTTTCTTCAGGATGGTTTGGATAAAGGTTTGTCTGCAAGTTCCTTGAAAGGACAAATCTCTGCTCTTTCTGTTCTTTTTCACAGAAAGATTGCTAATCTTCCTGATATTCATTGTTTTGTACAAGCTTTGGTTCATATAAAACCTGTCATTAAGTCAATCTCTCCTCCTTGGAGTTTGAATTTGGTTCTGGGGGCTCTTCAAGCTCCTCCGTTTGAACCTATGCATTCGCTGGATATTAAATTACTTTCTTGGAAAGTTTTGTTTCTTTTGGCCATCTCTTCTGCTAGAAGAGTTTCTGAATTATCTGCTCTTTCTTGTGAGTCTCCTTTTCTGATTTTTCATCAGGATAAGGCGGTGTTGCGAACTTCTTTTAAATTTTTACCTAAGGTTGTGAATTCTAACAACATTAGTAGAGAAATTGTGGTTCCTTCATTGTGTCCTAATCCTAAGAATTCTAAGGAAAAGTCGTTGCATTCTTTGGATGTAGTTAGAGCTTTGAAATATTATGTTGAAACTACTAAGAATTTCCGAAAGACTTCTAGTCTATTTGTTATCTTTTCCGGTTCTAGGAAAGGTCAGAAGGCCTCTGCCATTTCTTTGGCATCTTGGTTAAAATCTTTAATTCATCTTGCTTATGTCGAGTCGGGTAAAACTCCGCCTCAAAGGATTACAGCTCATTCTACTAGGTCAGTTTCTACTTCCTGGGCGTTTAGGAATGAAGCTTCGGTTGATCAGATTTGCAAAGCAGCAACTTGGTCTTCTTTGCATACTTTTACTAAATTCTACCATTTTGATGTGTTTTCTTCTTCTGAAGCAGTTTTTGGTAGAAAAGTACTTCAGGCAGCTGTTTCAGTTTGATTCTTCTGCTTATAATTTCAGTTTTTTTCATTATAAGATTTAAACTTTATTTTGGGTGTGGATTTTTTTCAGCGGAATTGGCTGTCTTTATTTTATCCCTCCCTCTCTAGTGACTCTTGCGTGGAAGATCCACATCTTGGGTAGTCATTATCCCATACGTCACTAGCTCATGGACTCTTGCTAATTACATGAAAGAAAACATAATTTATGTAAGAATTTACCTGATAAATTCATTTCTTTCATATTAGCAAGAGTCCGTGAGGCCCACCCTTTTTGTGGTGGTTATGATTTTTTTGTATACAGCATAATTATTCCAATTCCTTATTTTTTATGCTTTCGCACTTTTTTCTTATCACCCCACTTCTTGGCTATGCATTAAACTGATTTGTGGGTGTGGTGAGGGGTGTATTTATAGGCATTTTGAGGTTTGGGAAACTTTGCCCCTCCTGGTAGGAATGTATATCCCATACGTCACTAGCTCATGGACTCTTGCTAATATGAAAGAAATGAATTTATCAGGTAAGTTCTTACATAAATTATGTTTTTCTCTGCAACCGCTTATGTAAGAACTGTGAAATTTGCTGTACAGTCTTAAATTGTGACCTAGATTCACAATTGCTCATTAGGAGAGAATCAGTCACATGATGCAGCAGCAATATCGGTTTTATATTTATCGTAATTTGTGTCAATTTTGAGTCAATTGCTCACAAAACACAAATTACTTATGCTAAACTCTTCAAATCAGGTATGCTGATACAGCCTATTGCCATGCTACGTCTCATGCAATATTGAACTCATAGGTCATAAGGTTACGCAGCCATATTGTTTTTTGCGACAAATTTCGAGAGCTGCTTAATATTCTTTAGCTCTGGAACTGCTTATGTTACAACTTTGAAACTTGCTGTGCTTAGTGCTGCTATGACCTAGATTTGCTATTGCTCAACAGAAGTGCCTTGGTCACATGATGCAGCAGCCATCTTGCATTTTGGAAAAATATTTAAACATCTTCTTCTCTTGAACTGCTTAGTGCAATAAAGCGCAATTTTGCACATATGCTCCTTGCAAGGTTCTCTACCAAGTTTGTTAAAATTGCGATTTTTCCATAATCAACATGGCTGCTGTGAGACATTAACCTTTTTATCGCCATTTAATTGCGCAATTTTGCACTTTATACATTAGTTTTACAATATTTAACAATATTACAGTGTAATAGACACATGATTACACATAGCTATTAAACTTAAAGACAATATTGCAGTTAAAATTCGCATTGCGCAATCGCCTTCGTGAAATAAAACATTTGCAAATTTTCATAAAACTTCTGCAAATTGTAGAGGTCTGTAGTGAGCATTAGTATGTGCAATTTGAAAGCCATACTTTGTATAGCTTGGCGGCCGTTTTGTTTCGTATGCGCCATTTTTAAAAACTATAAAAATCTTCTTCTCTGAAACCGCTTATGGGACAGACTTGAAATTTTGTTTATAGAGTTATCTTATGACTAACATTCAGATTTGTTCAAGAGAAGTTGATACGTCATGTGGTTTGGCAGCCATTTTGAATTGTTCAAAATTGCTTAACGATATATTTAAATTAATAATAAAACAAAAACCGTTTTACAAAAATGCTTTATTTTTGCCATATTTATTGACATCTATAGTGAGCACTATTGTGCATAATATGGAGGCTGTATATCTTACGATCGGGCAGCCATCTTGGTTTACGTGAAAATTTCGAAAGTCTATTTTCTCTGCAACCGCTTATGTAAGAACTGTGAAATTTGCTGTACAGTCTTATATTGTTACCTAGATTCATAATTGCTCATTAGGAGAGAATCAGTCACATGATGCGGCAGCAATATCAGTTTTATGTTTATCGTAATTATTTGTAATTCAATACTGCCTCTTTTGAGTCAATTGCTCACAAAACAAAATTTCTTATGCTAAACTCTTGAAATCAGGTATGCTGGTACAACCTATTGCTCTGCTACATCTTATGCAATATTGAACTCATAGGTTATAAGGTTACGCAGCCATATTGTTTTTTGCGTCAAATTTCGAGAACTGCTTAATAATCTTTAGCTCTGGAACTGCTTATGTTGCAACTTTGAAACTTGCTGTGATTAGTGATGCTATGACCTAGTTTTTCCATTGCTCAACAGAAGTGACTTGGTCACATGATGTAGCAACCATCTTGCATTTTGCGAAAATCTTTAAACATCTTCTCTTAAACCGCTTAGAGCAATAAAGCACAATTTTGCACGTATGCTCCTTGCAAGGTCCTCTACCAAGATTGTTAAAATTGCGATTTTTCCATAAACAACATGGCTGCTGTGAGACATTAACCTTTTTATCGCCATTTAATTGCGTAATTTTGCACTTTATACATTAGTTTTACAATATTTAACAATATTACAGTGTAATAGACACATGATTACACATAGTCATAACCCTTAAAGACAATATTGCAGTTAAAATTCACATTGCGCAGTCGCCTTCGTGAAATAAAACATTTGCAAATTTTCATGAAACTTCTGCAAAGTGTAGAGGTCTATAGTGAGCATTAGTATGTGCAATTTGAAAGCTATACATTGCATAGCTTCGCGGCCATTTTGTTTCGTATGCGCCATTTTTAAAAATTATAAAAATCTTCTCCGAAACCGCTTATGGGACAGACTTGAAATTTTGTTTATAGAGTTATCTTATGACTAACATTCAGATTTGTTCAAGAGAAGTTGATACGTCATGTGGTTTGGCAGCCATTTTGAATTGTTCAAAATTGCTTAACGATATATTTAAATTAATAATAAAACAAAAACCGTTTTACAAAAATACTTTATTTTTGCCATGTTTATTGACATCTATAGTGAGCACTATTGTGCATAATATAGAGGCTGTATATCTTACGATCGGGCAGCCATCTTGGTTTACGCAAAAATTTTGAAAGTCTATTTTCTCTGCAACCGCTTATGTAAGAACTGTGAAATTTGCTGTACAGTCTTATATTGTGACCTAGAGTCACAGTTGTTCATGTTGAAGGAATTAGTCACAAGCTGTGGCAGCCATATTGGTTTACGCAAAAATTTTGAAACTGTGTTTTCTTTCCAACCGCTTATGCTAAAACTGTGAAATTTGCTGCATAACCATATATTATCACCTAGAGTTACATTTGTTCATGTTGAAAGTATAGGTCATATGGTGTGGCAGCCATTTTAAAAAACGCAAACATTTCGAAAATGTGTTTTTTTCCCAAATGCTTATGTTAGTACTGTAAACAGTTGTTATATAGCTTTATTTTGTGACATAACTACTTATATGGCATTGCAAAAATAATGCGCTGGCCACCTCTATTGCTGCTTGCAGCTATATTTATTATTAGGTGGCCAGCAACAAAGTTGCAGGATAACCAATTGTTATTGTTCGGATTATTATTATTATTATTATTATTATTATTCTTTTTATTCCGCCAAGCTTTGTATTCAATTGCCCATAACTGCAAAGTTGCAGGACAACCTATTGTTATTGTTCGGATTATTATTATTATTATTATTATTATTATTATTATTATTCTTTTTATTCCGCCAAGCTTTGTATTCAATTGCCCATAACTGCTTAACTGTTTTTGCAAAGCTCTTAAAATCAGGTATGCTGGTACAGCCTATTGCTGTGCTACATCTCATGCAAAATTGAACTCATAGGTCACATGCTCTGGCAGCCATATTGCTTTTTGCGCCAAATTTCGACAACCGCTTAAAAATCTTTAGCTCTGGAACTGCTTATGTTACAACTTTGAAACTCGCTGTGCTTAGTGCTACTATGACCCAAAATTGCTATTGCTCAAGAGAAGTGCCTTGGTCACATGATGTGGCAGCCATCTTGCATTTTGTGAAAAATATTCAAACATCTTCTTCTCTTAAACCGCTTAGTACAATGACGCGCAATTTTGCACATATGCTCCTTGCAAGGTAATCTACCAAGTTTGTTCAAACTGCGATTTTTCCATAATCAACATGGCTGCTGTGAGACATTAACCCTTTCATCGCCATTTAATAGCGTAATTTTGCACTTTATACATTAGTTTTACAATATTTAACAATATTACAGTGTAATAGACACATGATTACACATAGTCATAACCCTTAAAGACAATATTGCAGTTAAAATTTGCATTGCGCAATCGCCTTCGTGAAATAAAATATTTGCAAATTTTCATGAAACTTCTGCAAATTGTAGAGGTCTATAGTGAGCATTAGTATGTGCAATTTGAAAGCCATACATTGCATAGCTTGGCGGCCATTTTGTTTCGTATGCGCCATTTTTAAAAACTATAAAAATCTTCTTCTCCGAAACCGCTTATGGGACAGACTTGAAATTTTGTTTATAGAGTTATCTTATGAATAACATTCAGATTTGTTCAAGAGAAGTTAATACGTCAAGTGGTTTGGCAGCCATTTTGAATTGTTCAAAATTGCTTAACGATATATTTAAATTAATAATAAAACAAAAACCATTTTACAAAAATGCTTTATTTTTGCCATGTTTATTGACATCTATAGTGAGCACTATTGTGCGTAATGTGGAGGCTGTATATCTTACGATCGGGCAGCCATCTTGGTTTACGCGACAATTTTGAAAGTCTATTTTCTCTGCAACCGCTTATGTAAGAACTGTGAAATTTGCTGTACAGTCTTATATTATGACCTAGATTCATAATTGTTCATTAGGAGAGAATCAGTTAGATGATGCGGCAGCAATATCGGTTTTATGTTTATCGGAATTATTTGTAATTCAATACTTCCTCTTTTGAGTCAATTGCTCACAAAACACAAATTACTTATGCTAAACTCTTTAAATCTGGTATGCTGGTACAGCCTATTGCAATGCTACATCTCATGCAATATTGAACTCATAGGTTATAAGGTTACGCAGCCATATTGTTTTTTGCGACAAATTTCGAGAACTGCTTAATAATCTTTAGCTCTGGAACTGCTTATGTTGCAACTTTGAAACTTGCTGTGATTAGTGCTGCTATGACCTAGATTTGCCATTGCTCAACAGAAGTGACTTGGTCACATGATGTAGCAACCATCTTGCATTTTGCGAAAATCTTTAAACATCTTCTCTTAAACCGCTTAGTGCACTAAAGCGCAATTTGGCATGTATGCTCCTTGCAAGTTCCTCTACCAAGATTGTTAAAATTGCGATTTTTCCATAACCAACATGGCTGCTGTGAGACATTAACCTTTTTATCGCCATTTAATTGCGTAATTTTGCACTTTATACATTATTTTTACAATATTTAACAATATTACAGTGTAATAGACACATGATTACACATAGTCATAACCCTCAAAGACAATATTGCAGTTAAAATTCACATTGCGCAGTCGCCTTCGTGAAATAAAACATTTGCAAATTTTCATGAAACTTCTGCAAATTGTAGAGGTCTATAGTGAGCATTAGTATGTGCAATTTGAAAGCCATACATTGCATAGCTTGGCGGCCATTTTGTTTCGTATGCGCCATTTTTAAAAATTATAAAAATCTTCTTCTCCGAAACCGCTTATGGGGCAGACTTGAAATTTTGTTTATAGAGTTATCTTATGACTAACATTCAGATTTGTTCAAGAGAAGTTGATACGTCATGTGGTTTGGCAGCCATTTTGAATTGAATTTGAATTGTTCAAAATTGCTTAACGATATATTTAAATTCATAATAAAACAAAAAACGTTTTACAAAAATGCTTTATTTTTGCCATGTTTATTTACATCTATAGTGAGCACCATTGTGCATAATATAGAGGCTGTATATCTTACGATCGGGCAGCCATCTTGGTTTACGTGAAAATTTTGAACGTCTATTTTCTCTGCAACCGCTTATGTAAGAACTGTGAAATTTGCTGTACAGTCTTATATTGTGATCTAGAGTCACAGTTGTTCATGTTGAAGGAAATAGTCACAAGCTGTGGCAGCCATATTGGTTTACGCAAAAATTTTGAAACTGTGTTTTCTTTCCAACCGCTTATGTTAAAGTTGTGAAATTTGCTGTATAACCATATATTGTCACCTAGAGTTACATTTGTTCATGTTGAAAGTATAGATCATATGGTGTGGCAGCCATTTTAAAAAACGCAAACATTTCAAAAATTTGTTTTTTTTTCCAAATGCTTATGTTAGAACTGTAAACAGTTGTTGTATAGCTTTATTTTGTGACATAACTACTTATATTGCTTTGCAAAAATGATGCGCTGGCCACCTCTATTGCTGCTTGCAGCTATATTTAGGTGGCCATGCAACGAAGTTGCAGGACAACCTATTGTTATTGTTAGGATTATTATTATTATTATTCTTTTTATTCCGCCAAGCTTTTTATTCAATTGCCCATAACTGCTTAACTGCTTATGCAAAGCTCTTGAAATCAGGTATGCTGGTACATCCTATTGCTCTGCTACATCTCATGCAAAATTGAACTCATAGGTCACATGCTCTGGCAGCCATATTGCTTTTTGCGACAAATTTCGACAAACACTTAAAAATCTTTAGCTCTGGAACTGCTTATGTTACAACTTTGAAACTTGCTGTGCTTAGTGCTACTATGACCTAGATTTGCTGTTGCTCAAGAGAAGTGCCTCGGTCACATGATGTGGCAGCCATCTTGCATTTTGCGAAAATCTTCAAACATCTTCTTCTCTTAAACCGCTTAGTGCAATGATGCACAATTTTGCACAAATGTTCCTTGCAAGGTCCTCTACCAAGTTTGTTCAAATTGAGATTTTTCCATAATCAACATGGCTGCCGTGAGACATTAACCTTTTTATCGACATTTAATTGCGTAAATTTGTACTT
The DNA here is from genome assembly GCF_027579735.1 of Bombina bombina. Taxonomy (NCBI): domain Eukaryota; kingdom Metazoa; phylum Chordata; class Amphibia; order Anura; family Bombinatoridae; genus Bombina; species Bombina bombina. The sequence goes on along the minus strand of NC_069503.1, from coordinate 881,672,978 downwards.
AATACATTAGTTTTTCAATATTTAACAATATTACAGTGTAATAGACACATGATTACACATAGTCATAACCCTTAAAGACAATATTGCAGTTAAAATTCGCACTGCGCAGTCGCCATCGTGAAATAAAACATTCGCAAATTTTCATGAAACTTCTGCAAATTGTAGAGGTCTATGGTGAGCATTAGTGTGTGCAATTTGAAAGCCATACATTGCACAGTGTGGCGGCCATTTTGTTTCATATGCGCTGTTTTTAAAAACTACAAAAATCTTCTTCTCCGAAACCGCTTATTAGACAGACGTGAAACTTGGTTTGTAGAGTTATCTTATGACCAATATTCAGATTTGTTCAAGAGAAGTCAATTGGTCATGTGGTTTGGCAGCCATTTTGAATTGTTCAAAATTGCTTAACGATATATTTAAATCAATAATAAAACAAAAACCGTTTCACAAAAATGCTTTATTTTTGCCATGTTTATTGACATCTATAGTGAGCACTATTGTGCGTAATATGGAGGCTGTATATCTTACGATCGGGCAGCCATATTGGTTTACGCGAAAATACCGAAAGTCTATTACCTTTGCAACCGCTTATGTAAGAACTGTGAAATTTGCTGTACGCTCTTATATTGCGACCTGGATTCACAATTGCTCATTAGGAGAGAATCAGTCACATGATGCGGCAGCAATATCGGTTTTAAGTTTATGGTAATTATTTGTAATTCAATACTGCCTTTTTTGAGTCAATTGCTCACAAAACACAAATTACTTATGCTAAACTCTTGAAATCAGGTATGCTGGTACAGCCTATTGCAATGCTACATCTCATGCAATATTGAACTCATAGGTCATAAGGTTACGCAGCCATATTGTTTTTTGCGACAAATTTCGAGAACTGCTTAATAATCTTTAGCTCTGGAACTGCTTATGTTGCAACTTTGAAACTTGCTGTGCTTAGTGCTGCTATGACCTAGATTTGCCATTGCTCAACAGAAGTGCCTTGGTCACATGATGTAGCAACCATCTTGCATTTTGCGAAAATCTTTAAACATCTTCTTCTCTTAAATCGCTTAGTGCAATAAAATGCAATTTTGCACGTATGCTCCTTGCAAGGTCCTCTACCAAGATTGTTAAAATTGTGATTTTTCCATAATCAACATGGCTGCTGTGAGACATTAACCTTTTTATCGCCATTTAATTGCGTAATTTTGCAATTTATACATTAGTTTTACAGTATTTAACAATATTACAGTGTAATAGACACATGATTACACATAGTCATAACCCTTAAAGACAATATTGCAGTTAAAATTCGCATTGCGCAGTCGCCTTCGTGAAATAAAACATTTGCAAATTTTCATGAAACTACTGCAAATTGTAGAGGTCTATAGTGAGCATTAGTATGTGCAATTTGAAAGCCATACATTGCATAGCTTGGCGGCCATTTTGTTTCGTATGCGCCATTTTTAAAAACTATAAAAATCTTCTTTTTAAATTATTAATAAAACAAAAACCGTTTTACAAAAATGCTTTATTTTTGCCATGTTTATTGAGATCTATGGTGACAATTATTGTGCATAATATATATATGTATATCATATGATCTGGCAGCCATTTTGTTTTATGCGAATATTTCGAAAATCTATTTTCTCTGCAACTGCTTATGTTAGAACTGTGAAACTTGCTATATAACCTTATATTGTGACCTAGAGTCACATTTGTTCATGTTGAAGGAATTGGTCACAAGCTGTGGCAGCCATATTGGTTTACGAGAAAATTTCGAAAATGTGTTTTCTTTCCAACCGCTTATGTTAAAGCTGTGAAATTTGCTGTATAACCATATATTGTCACCTAGAGTTACATCTGATCGTGATGAAAGTACTAATCATATGGTGGGGCAGCCATCTTGAAAAACGCAAAAAATTTGAAAATGTGTTTTCTTTCCAACTGCTAATGTTAGAATTGTAAAAACTTCTATAAAGCTTTATATTGTGACTTAGCTGCTTGTATGCCATTGCAATGTCGATGCGCATGGCTACCTCTATCGCTGCTTGCAGCTATATTGTTATTTTTTATTGCTTGTATTATTTTTATTATTTTTCCGCCGTTTTTTTCAAATGCTTATAAAAACCACAGCATAGCTCAAAAACTCATGAAACTTGGCACAATGCTAGAGATCTACCTTGTGCATAATCCTGTGCAAAATAAATCTCATAGGTCACGTGATCTAGCAGCCATATTGCTTTTTGCGACAAATATCGACAACTGCTTGAAAATCTTCTTCTCTGGAACCGCTTATGTTACAGTTCTGAAACTTGCTGTGTGTAGTGCTGTACTGACCTAGAATAAAGTTTGTTCAAGATAAGTGATTTATTCACATGATCTAGCTGCCATTTTGAAATGTGCGAAAATCTTGAAACATCTTCTTCTCTGAAACCGCTAAGTGCAATGGAGCGCAATTTTGCACATGTACTCTTTGCAAGGTCATCTACGAAGATTGTTCAAACTGTGAATTTTCCATAATCAACATGGCTGCTATGAGCCATTCGCCTTTATATCGCTGTTTAATTGCGTAAATTTGTACTTTATGCATTATGTTTACACTATTTAACTATATTACAGTGTATCAGACACATGAGTACACATAGTCATGACCCCTAAAGGCAATATTGTAGTAAAAATTCGCACTGCGCAGTCTCCTTTGTGAAATAAAACATTTGCAAATTTTCATAAAACTTCTGCAAATTGTAGAGGTCTATAGTGAGCATGAGTATGTGCAATTTGAAAGCCATACAATGCATAGCTTGGCGGCCATTTCGTTTTGTATGCGCGGTTTTTAAAAACTACAAAAATCTTCTTCTCCGAAACCGCTTATGGCATAGACTTGAAACTTTGTTTATAGAGTTATCTTATGACTAACATTCAGATTTGTTCAAGAGAAGTTGATAGGTCATGTGGTTTGGCAGCCATTTTGAATTGTTCAAAAATGCTTAACGATATTTTTAAATCAATAATAAAACAAAAACCGTTTCACAAAAATGCTTTATTTTTGCCATGTTTATTGACATCTATGGTAAGAACCATTGTGCATAATATGGAGGTTGTATATCATATGATTAGGCAGCCATTTTGTTTTGCGCAAACATTTTGAAAATCTATTTTCTCTGCAACCGCTTATGTTAGAACTGTGAAACTAGCTAAGTAACTTTATATTGTGACCTAGAATCACAGTTGTTCATGTTAAAGGAATTGGACACAAGCTGTTGCCGCCATATTGGTTTACTCAAAAATTTCGAAAATGTGTTTTCTTTGCAACCGCTTATGTTAAAGCTGTGAAATTTGCTGTAAAACAATATCTTGTAACCTAGAGTTACATCTGATCGTGATGAATGTATTGGTCATATGGCAGGGCAACCATCTTGAAAAACGCAAAACTTTCGAAAATGTGTTTTTTTTCCAACTGCTAATGTTAGAATTTTAAACATTTCTATAAAGCTTTATATTGTGACTTAGCTGCTTGTATGCCATTGCAAAGTCGATGCGCATGGCCACCTCTATCGCTGCTTGCAGCTATATTTATTATTATTCTTTTTATTCCACCAAGCTTTTTATTCAATTGCCCATAACTGCTTAACTGCTTGTGCAAAGCTCTTGAAATCAGGTATGCTGGTACATCCTATTGCTCTGCTACATCTCATGCAAAATTGAACTCATAGGTCACATGCTCTGGCAGCCATATTGCTTTTTGCGACAAATTTCAACAAACGCTTAAAAATCTTTAGCTCTGGAACTACTAATGTTACAACTTTGAAACTTGCTGTGCTTAGTGCTACTATGACCTAGATTTGCTGTTGCTCAAGAGAAGTGCATCGGCCACATGATGTGGCAGCCATCTTGCATTTTGCAAAAATCTTCAAACATCTTCTTCTCTTAAACCACTTAGTGCAATGATGCACAATTTTGCACAAATGCTCCTTGCAAGGTCCTCTACCAAGTTTGTTCAAAATGCGATTTTTCCATAATCAACATGGCTGCCGTGAGACATTAACCTTTTTATCGACATTTAATTGCGTAAATTTGCACTTTATACATTAGTTTTTCAATATTTAACAATATTACAGAGTAATAGACACATGATTGCACATATTCATAACCCTTAAAGACAATATTGCAGTTAAAATTCGCACTGCACAGTCGCCTTCGTGAAATAAAACATTTGCAAATTTTCATGAAACTTCTGCAAATTGTAGAGGTCTATGGTGAGCATTAGTGTGTGCAATTTGAAAGTCATACATTGCACAGTGTGGCGGACATTTTCTTTCGTATGCGCTGTTTTTAAAAACTACAAAAATCTTCTTCTCCGAAACCGCTTATGAGACAGACGTGAAACTTGGTTTGTAGAGTTATCTTATGACCAATATTCAGATTTGTTCAAGAGAAGCCAATTGGTCATGTGGTTTGGCAGCCATTTTGAATTGTTCAAAATTGCTTAACGATATATTTAAATTAATAATAAAACAAAAACCGTTTTACAAAAATGCTTTATTTTTGCCATGTTTATTGACATCTATAGTGAGCACTATTGTGCATAATATGGAGGCTGTATGTCTTACGATCGGGCAGCCATCTTGGTTTACGCAAAAATACCGAAAGTCTATTTTCTTTGCAACCGCTTATGTAAGAACTGTGAAATTTGCTGTACAGTCTTATATTGTGACCTAGATTCACAATTGCTCATTAGGAGAGAATCCGTCACATGATGCGGCAGCAATATCGGATTTAAGTTTATGGTAATTATTTGTAATTCAATACTGCCTCTTTTGAGTCAATTGCACACAAAACACAAATTACTTATGCTAAACTCTTGAAATCAGGTATGCTGGTACAGCCTAATGCAATGCTACATCTCATGCAATATTGAACTCATAGGTCATAAGGTTACGCAGCCATATTGTTTTTTGCGACAAATTTCGAGAACTGCTTAATAATCTTTAGCTCTGGAACTGCTTATGTTGCAACTTTGAAACTTGCTGTGCTTAGTGCTGCTATGACCTAGATTTGCCATTGCTCAACAGAAGTGCCTTGGTCACATGATGTAGCAACCATCTTGCATTTTGCGAAAATCTTTAAACATCTTTATCTCTTAAATCGCTTAGTGCAATAAAATGCAATTTTGTACGTATGCTCCTTGGAAGGTCCTCTACCAAGATTGTTAAAATTGCGATTTTTCCATAAACAACATGGCTGCTGTGAGACATTAACCTTTTTATCGCCATTTAATTGCGTAATTTTGCACATTATACATTAGTTTTACAACATTTAACAATATTACAGTGTAATAGACACATGATTACACATAGTCATAACCTTTAAAGACAATATTGCAGTTAAAATTCGCATTGCGCAATCGCCTTCGTGAAATAAAACATTTGCAAATTTTCATGAAACTTCTGCAAATTGTAGAGGTCTATAGTGAGCATTAGTATGTGCAATTTGAAAGCCATACATTGCATAGCTTGGCGGCCATTTTGTTTCGTATACGCCATTTTTTAAAACTATAAAAATCTTCTTCTCCGAAACCGCTTATGGGACAGACTTGAAATTTTGTTTATAGAGTTATCTTATGACTAACATTCAGATTTTTCAAGAGAAGTTGATATGTCATGTGGTTTGGCAGCTATTTTGAATTGTTCAAAATTGCTTAACAATTTATTTAAATTAATAATAAAACAAAAAACGTTTTACAAAAATGCTTTATTTTTGCCATGTTTCTTGACATCTATAGTGAGCACTATTGTGCATAATATGGAGGCTGTATATCTTACGATCGAGCAGCCATCTTGGTTAACGCAAAAATTTCGAAAGTCTATTTTCTCTGCAACCGCTTATGTAAGAACTGTGAAATTTGCTGTACAGTCTTATATTGTGACCTAGACTCACAGTTGTTCATGATGAAGGAATTAGTCACAAGCTGTGGCAGCCATATTGGTTTACGCAAAAATTTTGAAACTGTGTTTTCTTTCCAACCGCTTACGTTAAAGCTGTGAAATTTGCTGTATAACCATATATTGTCACCTAGAGTTACATATGTTCATGTTAAAAGTATAGGTCATATGGTGTGGCAGCCATTTTAAAAAACGCAAACATTTCAAAATGTGTTTTTTTCCCAAATGCTTATGTTAGAACTGTAAAAACGTGTTGTAAAACTTTATATTTTGACATAACTGCTTATATGGCATTGCAAAAATTATGCACTGGCCACCTCTATTGCTGCTTGCAGCTATATTTTTATATCCATTTATATACAATCTCTCTTTCTCTCTCTTTCCCTCTCTCTTTCCCTCTCTCTTTCCCTCTCTATTTCTCTCTCTCTTTCCCTCTCTCTTTCTCTCTCTCTCTCTCTTTCTCTCTTTCTCTCTTTCCTTCTCTCTTTCCCTCTCTCTCTTTCCCTCTCTCTTTCTCTCTCTCTTTCTCTCTCTCTCTCTCTTTCTCTCTTTCTCTCTCTCTCTTTCTCTCTCTCTCTTTCTCTCTTTCTCTCTCTGTCTCTCTGTTCGCTCTCTCTCTCTCTCTCTCTCTCTTTTGTCTCTCTCTCTCTCTCTCTCTTTTCTTTCTCTTCTCTTCTCTCTCTCTCTCTCTCTCTCTCTCTCTCTCTCTCTTTCTCTCTCTCTTTCTCTTTCTCTTTCTCTCTCTTTCTCTTTCTCTCTCTCTTTCTCTCTCTCTCTTTCTCTCTCTCTCTTTCTCTTTTCTCTCTCTCTCTTTCTCTCTTTCTCTCTCTCTCTTTCTCTCTCTCTTTCTCTAATCTTTCTCTCTCTCTTTCTTTATATATATATATATATATATATATATATATATAATATATATATATTTAAAAATAAAACATTCTTGTATGTGAAGACCATGTAAAGTATTCCTAACATGTAATTAGTGGCAGATGATCAAGTGCAGTGTCGTCTTAGTGCACAATCGATAACTAAAATATTTTTTTTTCTCATAGCGTGTCCTTTAGAAGTCTATGGGGAGAGGGATTTAGCACAGCTGCAACATGGAAAGTCCCAAAGTTAGTGTGCCTGAGTCTTTTGTTCACTTGCTAACTTTTTTCCTTTGTAATAGCAGCTAATGTGGCTGCACTCATTTTTTACTTCGAGCACAGTTAACACACAAGCAAAAAATAAATAAATAAACAAATAAATTAATGCACCAATTGTAATCTTTTTTTTTTTTTTTAATTATCTTAAAATGTAGTATGCTATTATCAGTAAAATATGTGGAAAGATTTTCATGACAGTTATAATATAATTCTTGCTAAATAAGTATTATGGGCTAGATTACAAGTGAGGCACAAACCATTTTGCGCTAGCATTATACCCTAAATTTTTCTTTGCATAAATGTTTTGTAGATGATCTATTTATATAGCCCATACAGTGTTTTTTTTTAAAAAAAGTATAGTTTTGCTTATTTTTAAATAACATTACGCTGATTTTCAGACTCCTAACCAAGCCCCAAAGTTTTAGAAGTAGACTGTTGTCTACCTACTTCAGCTTGCTCCTGTTTGTGTAAAGGGTCTTTTCATATGCAGAGGAAGGGAGAGGGGGAGTGTCTGCTCTTTTTGCTATAGAACCACTTGCAGTGTGTGTTCCAGCTAACCTTTTCAACAGAGCTAAACTGTGAGATTCTAAGTACATTTTTAAACAGTTTTATATCAGTGCCTGTGCATATTATTCTTTATAGTAGTATCTTTTACATGCAGTTATATGAGAATTAGTGTATACTGTCCCTTTAATTTGCAAAAAAATCCTAACTACCTTAAAAAACTTACCTGTAAAATTAAATAAAAACCTTGGGCCCGATCCGATATGCAGCGTCGCCCGCAAAAGCCGGCGACGCCAAATATTGTGCTGGTTTGGTATCCTATATACGGCGTAACATAGAAGTTACGCTCGTATATTTCACCCTTCGGCAGTAGTTTTTTGGCCCATAGAGTGATATACCAAACCCGCGCAGTTTGGTATCCAATATACAGTGTAAGGACTTACGTGGCAAAAAATAAACAAACACTAAATTACAAAAATAAAAAAAAAATACAAGAATTTTAAGCTAATTACACCTAATCTAAGCCCCCTAATAAAATAAAAAAGCCTCCCAAAATAATAAAATTTCCCTACCCTAAACTAAATTACAAAAGTAATCAGCTGTATTGCCAGCCCTTAAAAGGGCCTTTTGCGGGGCATTGCCCCAAAGTAATCAGATCTTTTACCTGTAAAAAAAAGAACAACCCCAATTACAGTAGCTCTTATTCTATTGGCTATTCAAATCAGCCGATAGAATTACAGTAGCTCTCATCCGATTGGCTGATTTGAATTTGAAGGCTCAAATTAGTCAATAGGAATTCAAGGGACGCCATTTTTAATCGCGTACCTTGAATTCCTATTCAGTGTATGGCGGAGATCGTATGAAGAGGATCCTCCACGCTCCATGGCTCAGGTCTTCAGTTCCAGCATTGCCGATCTTCAGTTCCAGCATCGCCGGTCTTCAGTTCCAGAGTGGACGTTCTTCAGCTCCGCGGTCATCGGTCTTCAACTCCTCCACTCCACGCCGGCTGGTTCCTGGAAAAAGAAGATGTCGCCGCTTGGAAGAAGACTTCACCGCCTGGAACAGGACCTTCTCTGTCGGTCTTCAGGACAGGTAAGGACCACTTGGGTGTTAGACATAGGTTTTTTTAAGGGGGATTGGGTGGGTTTTAGACTAGGGGTGTATGGGTGGTGGGTTGTAATGGAGGGGTTGTTCTTTTTTTTACAGGTAAAAGAGGTGATTACTTTGGGGCAATGCACCGCAAAAGGCCCTTTTAAGGGCTGGTAATAGAGCTGTTTACTTTTGTAATTTAGTTTAGGGTAGGGAAATTTTATTATTTTGGGGGGCTTTTTTATTTTATTAGGGGGCTTGGATTAGGTGTAATTACTTTAAAAAATTTTGTAATCTTTTTTTATTTTTGCAATTTAGTGTTTGTTTTTTTTTGTAATATAGTTTAGTGTATTTAATTGTATTTTAGTTTAGATAATTGTAGTTTATTTAATTTATTGATAGTGTAGTGTTAGGTGTAATGGTAACTTAGGTTAGGATTTATTTGACAGGTAATTTTGTAATTATTTTAACTAGGCAGCTATTAAATAGTTATTAACTATTTAATAGCTATTGTACCTAGTTAAAATAAATACAAAGTTACCTGTAAAATAAATATAAACCCTAAAATAGCTACAATGTAATTATTAATTATATTGTTGCTATCTTAGGGCTTATTTTATAAATATTTAGTTTTAAATAGGAATAATTTAGTTAATAATATTAATATTATTTAGATTTATTTCAATAATAATTAAGTTAAGGGGTGTTAGGGTTAGACTTAGGTTTAGGGGTTAATATATTTAACAACAACAGAAGAAGCAAACACCAGGTAACGGCAGTTTCGAAATCCAAATTTATTTCTGTGAGACAGTGCAAAAACAATGTGCCCCAAACATGTAGAGAGAACAAGGCCTCTTACGCGTTTCGTGTGAGCAAACACACTTCGTCAGAGAGATACAAATGTGTGAACAAGTGAACAATTTATAGACAAAACTTTAATTGGTGTTGTTAACCCTTTAGTGATAAGTGAGTAATTGTTTAATCATAAACAGTGTAACCGTTCTTATTAAGTTTTATAATATAGCTTATCTGAGTAAGTATCTAGAGCTAGCTAGATTAAAACAAATAAATATATATATCATACATTCAAAAAGCAAAAATTGTCATATTGTGAAAAAAATATAATAATTTTCTTAATTGTGAAATTAATAAATGTGAACGTGAATAAAAATCACAGTGTATATGTGCCTTATAAGTAATTTATATAAATCAAATTTGATTTTCTATTAGTTCTAAATATTACTATTGATTCAACTTTTCATAATTGATAATAGTAAACCAAAATAATTAAAAAATTCTTATAATAATAGATATAAGATACTAATCGGGACTTAAAAATATAATATGTTAGTTTAACTATAAACTATATGGGATAATTTGTTAGAGTTATATTTCCCAATTTATAATTTACATATACAATTTTATAAAAATAAGTACCCAATAGCTGCTACACTAAAGAAAGAAAAAATTCTTTTTTTGTAACCACTCAATCAGATAAACTAAAAAATAAAGAATCTTATGTTTTTCTCCTAATAAAAGTTTTTTATAACTTTTAACCACACATTGAAGGTGAGCTATATGTTTTGTCATTGCAATATTTGAAGAGTATACAGGGAGTGCAGAATTATTAGGCAAATGAGTATTTTGACCACATCATCCTCTTTATGCATGTTATCTTACTCCAAGCTGTATAGGCTCGAAAGCCTACTACCAATTAAGCATATTAGGTGATGTGCATCTCTGTAATGAGAAGGGGTGTGGTCTAATGACATCAACACCCTATATCAGGTGTGCATAATTATTAGGCAACTTCCTTTCCTTTGGCAAAATGGGTCAAAAGAAGGACTTGACAGGCTCAGAAAAGTAAAAAATAGTGAGATATCTTGCAGAGGGATGCAGCACTCTTAAAATTGCAAAGCTTCTGAAGCGTGATCATCGAACAATCAAGCGTTTCATTCAAAATAGTCAACAGGGTCGCAAGAAGCGTGTGGAAAAACCAAGGCGCAAAATAACTGCCCATGAACTGAGAAAAGTCAAGCGTGCAGCTGCCAAGATGCCACTTGCCACCAGTTTGGCCATATTTCAGAGCTGCAACATCACTGGAGTGCCCAAAAGCACAAGCTGTGCAATACTCAGAGACATGGCCAAGGTAAGAAAGGCTGAAAGACGACCACCACTGAACAAGACACACAAGCTGAAACGTCAAGACTGGGCCAAGAAATATCTCAAGACTGATTTTTCTAAGGTTTTATGGACTGATGAAATGAGAGTGAGTCTTGATGGGCCAGATGGATGGGCCCGTGGCTGGATTGGTAAAGGGCAGAGAGCTCCAGTCCGACTCAGACGCCAGCAAGGTGGAGGTGGAGTACTGGTTTTGGCTGTTATCATCAAAGATGAGCTTATGGGGCCTTTTCGGGTTGAGGATGGAGTCAAGCTCAACTCCCAGTCCTACTGCCAGTTTCTGGAAGACACCTTCTTCAAGCAGTGGTACAGGAAGAAGTCTGCATCCTTCAAGAAAAACATGATTTTCATGCAGGGACAATGCTCCATCACACGCGTCCAAGTACTCCACAGCGTGGCTGGCAAGAAAGGGTATAAAAGAAGAAAATCTAATGACATGGCCTCCTTGTTCACCTGATCTGAACCCCATTGAGAACCTGTGGTCCATCATCAAATGTGAGATTTACAAGGAGGGAAAACAGTACACCTCTCTGAACAGTGTCTGGGAGGCTGTGGTTGCTGCTGCATGCAATGTTGATGGTGAACAGATCAAAAACACTGACAGAATCCATGGATGGCAGGCTTTTGAGTGTCCTTGCAAAGAAAGGTGGCTATATTGGTCACTGATTTGTTTTTGTTTTTGAATGTCAGAAATGTATATTTGTGAATGTTGAGATGTTATATTGGTTTCACTGGTAAAAATAAATAATTGAAATGGGTATATATTTGTTTTTTGTTAAGTTGCCTAATAATTATGCACAGTAATAGTCACCTGCACACACAGATATCCCCCTAAAATAGCTATAACTAAAAACAAACTAAAAACTACTTCCAAAACTATTCAGCTTTGATATTAATGAGTTTTTTGGGTTCATTGAGAACATGGTTGTTGTTCAATAATAAAATTAATCCTCAAAAATACAACTTGCCTAATAATTCTGCACTCCCTGTATACAAATGTCAAAAAAGGATATACACACTAATATATATACGTGTGTCCATAAGTATATACATACAATAATTAATGAAAAAACATAATTGGAGCAAGAAATAATGAAGTTAAAAAAAGGAGGGGGGAACTATCAAACATGATCTTTTTTTTAAAAGATAATTTATTCATTAAGAAAACTTACTAATATAGTCCACCAATATCAACAAACTTGTATGACTTAATTATTACCTGTTAAACTCACCAATATCAAAACCTTATTGGCAATATATATGCATAGAGAAACATGCATTTTATTTAATTAGTGCTTTAAAGATGAACCTAATTAGCATTATCTTGGTATTTAACACATTTTTGGTGTTATTTTGGTTTATTTAAACTTAAATTGTATTTTATCACTAGTGTGTTAGTGTTAAAAACTACCATTTAATGGAAAATTTGCTATTCTTGAGCCTATGTGATTGCAAAGTTTAATTTAAAATCTGTATATCTAGATAGTTTACCGTATAAAAAAAGAAAAAAGACTTGCATTCACAAAGGTTCAATTATTAGGTATCACACACATTTGGTTCTAAAACTAATGGGATTTGTATTGATTCCCTGTGCATATATTATTGTATATTAGACTCAATATTTACTTTGATTTTATTCTGTAAATAGATCTACATCCCATTGGGAATTGAGACCTTTGGGTTTGCGAGTCTCTAACGTGAATATCCAATATGCCTCTTTTCTATTTAAACCTTTTAACCTGTCTCCTCCTTTTAAGCTCTTGGGAATTTGATCAATTATTTGGACTGAAAAATGTATCAATGGATTATCATGTGTCAAAAAATGTCTAGCAACAGGTATTTTTGGTGGATCTTGGTCCATAGAGAGTAGATCTTCTCTGATGCGGTCCTTTGTCATACGTCTGCATCTGCCTACATATTGAATCCAACAAAATTTACATGTAATAAGATATACTGTATAGGTTGAATAACAATTCAGACGTTGATTGATATTGAAGGATTTTTGGGTCACAGTTGAAGTGAAAGTATTACTGACCTCAATATGTGTGCATGTTTTACACGGTTTGTTGCCACATTTGAAGCAACCATTACTGGGGGTTAGCCAATTTGTTGTTTGTCTATCCATTTTAGTGAAATCTCTATTCAATCTATTTTGCAAAGTCGTACTTTTTTTAGCTACAAACTTGAGTTTATTTTTCAACATTGTATGTAATTTTTTATCTCCCCACAGTATACCTACATTGGATTTTATAATATTACAAATGCTGTTGTATTCCTTACTGAAAGCTGTGGAGAATACTACTTTATCCATACTTGTGTAATTACTAGTATTGGCCACTTGTGTATATTTATCTTGGTTTATTTCATGTTTAATTTTGTTCAAATGTTTTTTGTTATATCCCCTATCAATTAGGCATTTCTCTAGATCATCTGCATGTTTAAGATACAATTCCTGGTTGCTACAATTTCTTTTGGTCCTGATAAATTGACCTTTAGGTATAGCTTTTTAAACATGACTGGGATGACAGGAGTCAGCCCTTAAGATATTGTTACCTGATGTTGGCTTTCTATATAGTTCTGTTTTAATTATTCCTGTCTCCAAGTCACTGCTCAACATGAGATCTAAAAAAGGAATATTGTCATGAGAACATTCAAAAGTAAAATGTAAATTTACCTAATTATTGTTTAAATACTCAATGAAAGAATCAGTCGTTTTCATCTCCATACCAATTACAATGACATCATCGATGAACCTCCCATAATAAACAATTTTCTGTCTGAAGGGATTGCTATCACAAAAAAAACTTTGGTAAATTCAAACCAAATCATAAAGATATTGGCATAAGAGGGGGCAAATTTTGCCCCCATTGCCGTGCCTCTTTTTTGTAAAAAGTAATTACCCTCAAACAGGAAAAAGTTATGGGTTAATAAATACTCTGTGATCTTAATGAGGAACCCAATGAAATATAAATTGTAATTGGTATATTTCAATAAAACCTGAAATAGGGCTTCTAAACCATCTTTATGAGGTATGCTAGAATATAAAGTGGAAACATCAATAGTGGCCCATATATAATCAGGTTTCCATCTGATGTTTGTAATATTTTGTTTAAGATGATATGAATCTCTGATATAACCAGGGCTTTGTGTTACTATTGGCTGTAAATAAAAATCTAGCCATTGTCCTAATTTTTCTCCCAAAGTTCCAATAGTGGAAACTATGGGGCGACCGGGTGGATTGGTTAGATCCTTATGTATTTTAGGAATTATTCTGAACACTGATATTTTAGGTTGATCTACTTTCACAAAATCATAAGTTGCTTGATTAATCAATCCCTTGTGAACTGCTTCATTAAGTATGATGTTTAGTTCATTTTTAAATGTATTGGTAGGATTAAAGGTTAACTTAGTATATTGTGATGTATCATTTAATTGTCTATTCACTTCTATTACATATTTGAGTCTGTCCAATATAACAATTTTGCCTCCCTTTTCCGTTTCTGTAATGACTAGATCATTCCTCTTTTCTAGGTTATTTAAAGCTTGGATTTCATATCTAGTAAGATTGTTCTTATAGGGTCTAGTCTCATTGTTATCCACCTGTCTTGCCAATTCTATTAAATCTAAAGTCACTTTCCTCTGAAATATCTCCAAATAATCTCCTCTGTTTTGTATAGGATAAAAGTCAGATGTTTTTCTCAAATGTGTAGAGGGTGGACTGTCAGTATGTGTAAGGGATTCTGCCCTGAGTGATATTAAATCATTCTGTGCACAAAGATCAGAGAAATCAATAAACCCTTGTGTAGGGTTAGTGTGTATTTGAATATTGGGAGTAACCGTTGTTTGCTCCTCATTATCATTTACTTCATTGAAAAAAAAAAAAAATTAATGTCATTTTTCTGACTAATTTGTTAATATCAACCACTGTATTGAATAAATTGAAATGTCTGATAGGTGCAAATTTTAAACCTTTAATTAACAAACTGCATTCATCCTTTATTAATTAATTATTTAATTGAACCATGCATTTGTGTAATGTTGGTATCAGTAGTTAACTGTGATTGTGTTGTAGATGTACCATTGGTTTCTGGATCAGATCCAGAAGTGTTTGGTGTAGTAAAGGTTACTTTCTTTTGACTATCATTGGCTGATTTTGACTTTTTATGTGTTTTTTTGGATTTATTACCTTTCCATGAATACACTATATCTAATTGATAATCCTTAGTATCTCTCTCATATTTAGTAACCTTAATGCATGGATAATTCTACACTTAGCTTTTCAATGGTATCATCAAGTTGTTTTTTGTATGTTACATATGTATCACTTTTATCAAAATTACAAATGCAGTGAAATAACGCATTGACTTGGCTTAAAAGTTCATCTCTTTCCTTTTTCTTATGGTTAACCAGTTGTTGCATGAGGGTTAGCGAGCACTTAGTCAATGTCTTATTCCATTCAACCATAAATTCAGGCATATTCATGCCAAAGGAAGGATATTTTTTGATCCTTAAGCCCCTCTGTATTTTATTTTCTGTTAAATAAAGTTCAAGGAATTCAATGTCCCACCATAGACGTGTTTCTTTAGCCATAAGTTGCTCAATGCGTGAAAATATATTGCCAATTTCTTGTTCACTTTGTACATGAGGGGTTTCATTAGACATAAGATTTTTCATAAGCTGTTTACGTTTGAGCACTATTTAATCTGTGCTTGTTTCTGCCATGATGCACAATCAAATTAGATTCACAGTTAATGAAGATAAGAGTTCTATATGCAGAAAAATATTAGCTGTGATGCAATTGTTAGCGGTATACTGGGTAAAAGTGTCCCAAGTTATGTGCTTTTAATTAAGTCCCATTCCGGAGCAGAATGTAAGAGTATAAAGTATAGTTTGACCTGGTTTGAAATCCCGTGTATATAACAGTCTTCGTGTGTAAATACACCTTTGTCCCAGACGTTCCGGGTTGTGACCAGCTTGCCAGTATGTAGATTGCCGGGTCCTGGAAACGTGTTCCTCCTCCACTGTCGGAATCCTCGGCCTCCGTAGAACCAGCACGCCTCGGATCGTGTGTGAGTGAGTACGCTGCGTCAGGGCCCCCAGCTGACTTCCGTAATAGTAAGATGACTCCGGTAATGGACGCTGAACCTTGGTGCTGTGCTGCGGATCTTCACCGCCAATATACAACAACAGAGGAAGCAGACACCAGGTAACGGCAGTTTCGAAATCCAAATTTATTTCTGTGAGACAGTGCAAAAACAATGTGCCCCAAACATGTAGAGAGAACAAGGCCTCTTACGCATTTCGTGTGAGCAAACACACTTCGTCAGAGAGATACAAATGTGTGAACAAGTGAACAATTTACAGGGAGTGCAGAATTATTAGGCAAATGAGTATTTTGACCACATCATCCTCTTTATGCATGTTGTCTTACTCCAAGCTGTATAGGCTCGAAAGCCTACTACCAATTAAGCATATTAGGTGATGTGCATCTCTGTAATGAGAAGGGGTGTGGTCTAATGACATCAACACCCTATATCAGGTGTGCATAATTATTAGGCAACTTCCTTTCCTTGGGCAAACTGGGTCAAAAGAAGGACTTGACAGGCTCAGAAAAGTCAAAAATAGTGAGATATCTTGCAGAGGGATGCAGCACTCTTAAAATTGCAAAGCTTCTGAAGCGTGATCATCGAACAATCAAGCGTTTCATTCAAAATAGTCAACAGGGTCGCAAGAAGCGTGTGGAAAAACCAAGGCGCAAAATAACTGCCCATGAACTGAGAAAAGTCAAGCGTGCAGCTGCCAAGATGCCACTTGCCACCAGTTTGGCCATATTTCAGAGCTGCAACATCACTGGAGTGCCCAAAAGCACAAGGTGTGCAATACTCAGAGACATGGCCAAGGTAAGAAAGGCTGAAAGACGACCACCACTGAACAAGACACACAAGCTGAAACGTCAAGACTGGGCCAAGAAATATCTCAAGACTGATTTTTCAGTGAGTCTTGATGGGCCAGATGGATGAGCCCGTGGCTGGATTGGTAAAGGGCAGAGAGCTCCAGTCCGACTCAGACGCCAGCAAGGTGGAGGTGGAGTACTGGTTTGGGCTGGTATCATCAAAGATGAGCTTGTGGGGCCTTTTCGGGTTGAGGATGGAGTCAAGCTCAACTCCCAGTCCTACTGCCAGTTTCTGGAAGACACCTTCTTCAAGCAGTGGTACAGGAAGAAGTCTGCATCCTTCAAGAAAAACATGATTTTCATGCAGGACAATGCTCCATCACACGCGTCCAGGTACTCCACAGCGTGGCTGGCAAGAAAGGGTATAAAAGAAGAAAATCTAATGACATGGCCTCCTTGTTCACCTGATCTGAACCCCATTGAGAACCTGTGGTCCATCATCAAATGTGAGATTTACAAGGAGGGAAAACAGTACACCTCTCTGAACAGTGTCTGGGAGGCTGTGGTTGCTGCTGCACGCAATGTTGATGGTGAACAGATCAAAACACTGACAGAATCCATGGATGGCAGGCTTTTGAGTGTCCTTGCAAAGAAAGGTGGCTATATTGGTCACTGATTTGTTTTTGTTTTGTTTTTGAATGTCAGAAATGTATATTTGTGAATGTTGAGATGTTATATTGGTTTCACTGGTAAAAATAAATAATTGAAATGGGTATAAATTTGTTTTTTGTTAAGTTGCCTAATAATTATGCACAGTAATAGTCACCTTCACACACAGATATCCCCCTAAAATAGCTATAACTAAAAACAAACTAAAAACTACTTCCAAAACTATTCAGCTTTGATATTAATGAGTTTTTTGGGTTCATTGAGAACATGGTTGTTGTTCAATAATAAAATTAATCCTCAAAAATACAACTTGCCTAATAATTCTGCACTCCCTGTATAGACAGAACTTTAATTGGTGTTGTTAACCCTTTAGTGATAAGTGAGTAATTGTTTAATCATAAACAGTGTAACCGTTCTTATTAAGTTTTATAATATATCTTATCTGAGTAAGTATCTAGAGCTAGCTAGATTAAAACAAACAAATATATATATCATACATTCAAAAAGCAAAAATTGTCATATTGTGAAAAAAAATATAATAATTTTCTTAATTGTGAAATTAATAAATGTGAACGTGAATAAAAATCACAGTGTATATGTGCCTTATAAGTAATTTATATAAATCAAATTTGATTTTCTATTAGTTCTAAATATTACTATTGATTCAACTTTTCATAATTGATAATAGTAAAACAAAATAATTAAAACATTCTATAAATAATAGATATAAGATACTAATCGGGACTTAAAAATATAATATGTTAGTTTAACTATAAACTATATGGGATAATTTGTTAGAGTTATATTTCCCAATTTATAATTTACATATACAATTTTATAAAAATAAGTACCCAATAGCTGCTACACTAAAGAAAGAAAAAATTCTTTTTTTTGTAACCACTCAATCAGATAAACTAAAAAATAAAGAATCTTATGTTTTTCTCCTAATAAAAGTTTTTAATAACTTTTAACCACACATTGAAGGTGAGCTATATGTTTTGTCATTGCAATATTTGAAGAGTATATACAAATGTCAAAAAAGGATATACACACTAATATATATACGTGTGTCCATAAGTATATACATACAATAATAAATGAAAAAACATAATTGGAGCAAGAAATAATGAAGTTAAAAAAGGAGGGGGGAACTATCAAACATGATCTATTATATATATATTTATTTAATATAGGTGGCGGTGGTGTAGGGGGATTATTTTAGGGGTTAATATATTTAAAAGAGGTGGCAGCAGTGTAGGGGGATTAGATTAGGGGTTAATATATTTAAAATAGGTGGCGGCGGTGTAGGGGGATCATATTAGGGGGTAATAGAGTTTAATATATGTGGCGGCAGTGTAGGGGGATCAGATTAGGGGGTAATAGAGTTAATATAGGTGGTGGCGGTATAGAGGGCTCAGATTAGGGGTTACTATATTTAATATAGGTGACGGCGGTGTAGGGGGAACATATTAGGGGTTACTATATTTAAAATAGGTGGTGGCAGTGTAGGGAGATCATATTAGGGGTTACTATATTTAAAATAGGTGGCGGCGGTGTAGGGAGATCATATTAGGGGTTACTATATTTAATATATGCGGCGGCGGTGTAGGGGGGTCAGATTAAGGGGTAATACCTTTAATGTAGCTGGCGGCAGTGTAGGGGGGATCATATTAGGGGGTAATACATTTAATGTAGCAGGATGAATATGGAGCACCACTGCCATGAGCATCGGTGAGTACCAATTTGGGGGTTAGTGTTAGGATTTTTGTTTTTTTAGGGTGTTTTTTTTAGATTAGATTTTTTTTTTTTTTTTTTTTGGGCAGCAAAATAACTGAATTCCCTTTTAAGGGCAATGCTTATCCAAGTGCCCTTTTCAGGGCAATTGGTAATTTAGCTTTGTTAGTTTATTTTTTTATTTTTGGGGGGTTGTAATGTTAGATGGGTTAGTGTTTTTTTAAAATAAAGAGCTGATTGCTTTAAGGCCCTTTTAAGGGCTATTGGTAGTTTATTTTTCTGTAATCTTAGCTTTTTTATTTTTTTTTGTGATGTTAGGGTTTTTTGTTTTCTGTAATCTTACGGCTAGATTTAGAGTTCGGCGGTAGATGGGCTGTTAACGCCACGCGTGTTTTATGTCTAACGCACGTCATTGTTTGACTCCGGTATTTAGAGTTAATATAAGACCATCTAACGATGCTCCTAACGCGTGTATGTCACACGCGTAATCCTGCCCGCGTTAGACAGTCTCCCATAGAGATCAATGGGAAAGTCAAAAAATAGCTTTTTTTACCTAACACTCGATCTCGCGAGAATACGCACAGCTCGGTCATATGACGCATACCACATCATGCACAACAATAACACGCCGCAAATGTCACAACATCAATCAATCAACAAAGCACACAAGCATTACACATTCACAAGCGGGGGAAGTTTTAATACTATTTATACGGGGAATACGCATATACTTTAAGATGCGGAAAATCGCACAATAACAACAAGGAATAAAAAATATATACATACACTAAAAAAAAAATCGCATTCAATATCATTATATATTATGAAAAACATACATATACAACACTTCACGAAGAACACACCATCGCAAATTCACATTTAAAAAGAATACTATTGGACAATGTTAGAGAAAACGACCACTATGACATCATCGCATTCTACACATTCCACAAATACCAACTCAAAATGAGCATGCGCAAATTAACACACCTAATACACATTGCAATAATATTAATTGCTAATAAAGCACACCTGAACACTAATTACAATGGAAATTGGGACATCATTAAACATTTACACAGGGTATATAAGCACCACACAAGCAGGGCTTCTTTGACTGTGTTGCTGGTGGGTCTTTGGAGATTTAAGAATAGAGATTTTGCGAATTTTTGAGAGTGTGTTAGTGTGAGAGAGTCAGTTGGTAGTGTTAGCGTGAGAGAGTCAGTTGGTAGTGTTAGCGTGAGATAGTCAGTTGGTAGTGTTAGCGTGAGAGAGTCAGTTGGTAGTGTTAGCGTGAGATAGTCAGTTGGTAGTGTTAGCGTGAGAGAGTGAGTGAGTTAGTGGGAGTTAGCGGGAGTGGGAGAGAGTCTGTTAGTGGGAGCGTGAGTGAGTTAGTGGGAGTTATTAGTGATAGTTGTTAGTGTGAGCGTCAGTTAGTGGTAGTTAGTGAGCGTTAGTGGGAGTGTTTGTTATTGAGAATTAGAAGTAGTGTTAGTTAGCGAGCGAGTGATTTATCTGTACACTTAACACATTTACACGCAAACACATTCAATACATACATACACTTATCAATAACACTACATACACTCCATACCCCCTACCCCCTCATACTACACTCCATACCCCATTCCTTGTAGTCCCATTCCCTTTCATCCCATTTACTCTTATCCCATACCCCATACCCATCCCATACCCATCCCCTAGTTACATTTAGTTTACATATCCTCCTTTTAGTCTTATTCTTTTCGTTTATTTAAATACTCCTTACCCTCTTTTTTTTTTTTACATCCCTCACACTTTAAGCACCTTTTTTGTCTTTTTAGTTCTTTATTTTGACCCCCTTTCATTTCATCACACTCACTTTTTTTTGATTATTTGGGGTTTAGTTTAGGGAGGAGATGGAGGCCAGGCAGGGGACAGGTAGAGGGGGGAGTAGAGGGAGGGGGAGAGGAACAGGGCAGGAAGGGGGGCAGGAAGGGGGGCAGGAAGCGGGGGTGGAAGCGGTGGGTGGACCCAGCCACTTGGTTCAAGATGACCAAGTGGCTGGGCCCAGTGGCGGTCAGAGTAGGGCTTCACAGTCCGGGAAACAGAGGGCATCGTCACAGGGGAAGGCCAAGGCGACTAGGGAGGCGAGGTTTACGATGGAGGAGAAGGAGGCCCTCGTAGAGGCCTATATGGCCAGGTATAGGATGCTGCAGCACCAGAAGACTACCCCGACTGACAGGAGGAGGCTCTGGCAGGAGATTCGGAATGCAGTCAATGCAGTGGGTGGCCGGAACCGGGATATGGATTCCATCAAACATCGGTACCGGGACTGTAAACTTGAACTTAAAAAAAAGTTAAGCCTGGAGGCCCGACATGCTGCAGGGACCGGTGGCGGCCCTGCCCTTGAAATGGAGTACTGCAGATGGGAGGAAATGTTGCGGCCCAGCATCTCCGAGGTGGAAGTAGTCGGTATCGGAGGAATCGATACCGGGAACCTGCCACTCTCATCTGACGGTAAGCTCATTGAACAATAATTTCACATACGAATGTATTTCAATGGGACACTATACGCAAACATTTACTTTCATGATTGAGGTAGCGAATACAATTTGACAAAACATTCAAATGTACTTATATTACATAATTTGATTCATTCTTGAGATATATTTTAATGAAGAAATAGCCATGCACACGGTGAAACAATCACAGGAGGCAGCTATATTCAGCTAACAATCAGAATCTTATAAACATATTTAGATATGCTTTTCAGCAAAGAATATCCAGAGAATGAAGCTAATTAGATAACAAAAGTACATTCGAAAGTTGATACTAAATGTATGCTTATAAATCATGAAAGATAAAACATTGGGTTTCATGTGTTAAGGATCAGATTAATGCTATTACGCTGTTTACACGCATTCTATTACTTAGCGGTTACATCAGTATCTAGGCTATAGGTTAGGTGTGCATTTAAACAGACTGAAAACAAACGCAAAAACATTCACATTGACCAGATATCACAAACACTGTTTAGAAAAAGCGGAAATAGAATTGATTGTTTGTTAGATTTCAAAGTGGATTAATGATTCTGCATTTGTAATTGTATCGTAAGCTAAGTCATTTAAAACTTTATTTGCAAATATGCTAATATATACATTTCTTTTTTTCTTTTTTTTTAATATACAGAGTCTGGGGACGAGGCAGCACAGCCTCCTGCATCTCCCCCGGGATGAGAGTGGTGGTGAGGAATTCCCACTTCGGAGGGAAGAGGCCCCCCGTGACGAACAGCGCACGGGAGATGATCAAGAGGGCCCCGGAAGCACAGGAGGATCCCGCTGAACCCGCGGAACCCGAGGTCCCTCAAAGACCCGCACTCCGCCGTGCACGGGCACCCCGCCGTGCACGGGTTCAACAGGCACAACAAGAAGAAATAGCGGAGGTGCGGGTTCTACTGGAGTACATAGACCAGATGCGTACCTCCCGGATAGAAAACATAGAAGGACGACGCAGAATACTTGATGGGCAGAATCAAATAATTCAAGGCCAAAATGAAATAATCAGTATACTGAATACAATACAAGAAGGACAAACAAGAATGTTCAATCTTCATCAGGAAATGTTCACATTTTTCCGGGAGGCGCATGCTGGTCTACCTCCTGTTGCTGGGCCTCTTGTTGCTGGGCCTCTTGCTGCTGGGCCATCTCCTCCTGCCGGCCCATCTCATCATCCTCCTCCTCAGCCATCTACTCCTCCTCCTCCTCAGCCATCTACTCCTCCTCCTCCTCAGCCATCTTCTCCTCCTCATCCATCTTCTCCTCCTCCTCCTCAGCCATCTACTCCTCACCTTGGTCGTCCCAGTACTCTTCCTTCCACTCCTCCCACAACAGCTCCAAGGAGGACTCTTCGGAGTCGGCAGTTGCCTCTCCCAGAGCCTCAGCCCCGTGGGAAGAGGGGAAGGAAGAGGAAGTAAGTATTTTTTTCCATCTTAAATTATTTTTTTTGGGTAATGGATAGGTATGTGATGATGTGGTTTTCATACACTTGTGGACCACACTCTGTATATAATCGACTTCTATGGGACCGGGTCCATGGAGGAAGATTCTTTGCAGAGTGTGGGTTATAAGTGTGTGAAAACCACATCATCACATACCTATCCTTGTTCATGATATTGATTGGTTTCTGTGATGTGATGTCCAAACTGTTTCCCGAATCGCTAACTAAATTACCATAACAATTATCCATGATGGCATATTACTGTTTGAATGCCAATAACACAGCTTAAAGGGACAGTCAGAAAATTATTGATTACAAAGAAAACACTGTATTACGCATTATAAAGTTTGAAACAACAAAACATGGAGAAATACATGTGTGACTTATGTGCTTACCCTTGTATCTATGACTATGAAAAATGACCACTTATTTGTTGTTCTGACATAACAACATTTTAGATATCAATGATCAATACATGGTCAATAATATGCTGTATGAGCACAAGGTTTTACATATACAAATGCTATCCAAATGCCCTCTAGTGCTCAAATTGTATAATGATTACAAGCACTCTTCAAGATTTAAGAAATGAGCACACCAACCTCATAGGTTTAGATAGCAAATTTAAATAAACCCAGACAAATGTTCAATTGTTGAGAAACATTTGATATCCTTGTTATTACAGAATTTACTTTTCGAATAATGTTAAAAAAAAATTTTTTCGAAACTGTCCCTTTAACAACATTACATATGCTAACACATTTTAAGCTTGTTGCTATATCTACATGTACTTTTTCCAAAAAAAAAATTTGAAAATCACATTTATATTGACGTGTTAAATAAAGTCTATTTTCTTTAAGAGACATTATTGTGTTAATATTTTATTGTAACTATTTTTATTTTAACAATGAATATGGTTTAAATTCCTTTTAGGAGTGGGGGGGTGAAATATGCTAACAAAAATATATTTGAAGATTAAACTATGTGGATCTCATACATGATACAAAAAAACAACATTTGCATTCAAGGGACAGTATCCTATATTTTTTACATAACTGTATGTAATAGACACTACTACAAACAACAAGATTAACATATACTGATAGCAATATTAAAAAGCTTCAAACACTTGCAAATAAAATAGGGTTAGCTATATTTTAAATATAGATGAACCACCATTACAACCGTAAAACACAATACCCCATCATTAACATATGAAAAGAACCTTTACACAAACTGGACAAAGCTGGAGATGGGTACTCACATGAAACTCATTGGCTTTGCGAGGAGTAAGAAAATAACTTACATTTTCTTACAACACAAGACAAAATAAACCTATTGGTTAAACAATGGACTATCTAACTATAGACAAAATCAAATATTTTTATTTATAATGTGAGTGTCTAATGAACCTTTCATAAAATATACAACGAAATTACATTTAGAAGAAGTCGGCATCATATATTTAGCATATGATAAATGCATATTGATTACTTTATTCAAACACAATAGCGCATATTTATTAATTAGATATGTTCAACATTAAACACAACATTAATTTTAAGAAAAAGGAACATTGTTGACAAACATATTAAACATGGACTGTAGAGATTTGCACTTGCCTAGAAATATCCTATGCATGAAAACATTTTGCTTTCGTTCGTTGATTCAACCAGACATCCAGCAAAAGAGAATGTGTTGGTCTTTATCAGCTACGGGTCAACAATGTAACATGATGCAAATAAAACATATTCGCAAGCTTTTTAAAATTGCATGCAGTCACAAACGTTTTTAACGTGCACAAATATTGCGGGACTACGCAATCCAATCACACGTTTTTTTAACTTTACATGTGCCGTCTTAACATGGCGCTTCCTTGATCACGTAAGAACGCCATCCAATGAAAGGCACATTATTGATCACGTAAGAACGCCCAAAAAAAAAAGGCGCATCCTTGATCGCGTCAAAACGCAATCCAATAAAAGGCATATTCCTGATCACGTAAGAACGTCAGTCAATACAAGGAATCATTGGACAGCCTGGCAGGTGACGTCTTAAGCAACATGGCGCATCCGAGATCGCTGAAAAAACCGCAGACAATACAAGGGACTCAGTGACATCTTGGCATATCATTAAGAAACGTATTTATATTTTAGGAACTAGTATGTGTGTAGATTGCTATCTAGGAATGTCACCAAATCATGAATCATCTTTTCGGACTTGACTGTCCCTTGAACTATAGCTATGGTGTATATCTTTAACATTTAAAAGATACACATGAGAAATACATATGCCATTGATGTTTTAAGATATGTTTGGATTGTTGTTGAATAACAATAGTTATACATGTATTGATTAAACGTGTCATTTATTCAAGTTTAATTATGGTCAGCCTACCTATAGCCATATATGGGAGGAGATGTATTTTGTTAACATATTAGTTAACTAATATTCATCATCTACATTATTTGTATTACACACAGAGATTGATTTGGTTACACTTTGACAATAATATAGATTTGAAAATGAAATACAGGTGCTGTCAACATTACAATAAGATTGTTTATTAATAAAATTATATGTCCTTGTTCTTGTAAAAAGGACAAAAACGCTTTACAAATGGAAATACATTCATTTACAATAGTGATCAACATCACTTAAAGGGACATTATTTTGTTTTTAAAAAGAGCATACACATAGTCAATACTATTTAAATAAAATGAACACTTTACAGGGATTATATCATTGTATCAATACTCAGATCATTTTGTAAAGGTGCATCAATTCATGCAGAGTTTATAAATACACACATGGATATGAACATTTAAATATACATATATACACAAATACAAAAATATATATACATATATAAAGAAATTACTCTGCTAATCATAATCAGGCAATGATAGAGCTAAGAGAAAATAATATAAACACAAATAATAAGATTACATTGGAGATGTTAATCTTAAAGTCATTTACTATTGTCTTACATATATGATTTCATTATAACAAATAGATTTGTTAGGTCCCTTTAAGGATAAACAACATAAACTAGAGCTTGCAAAAAATAACAGGAAGAATGAGGACAAAGATTTGTGAAATAAAATTTATTTTATTAGTATGTAAGAAAACATACACAACGTTTATAAATAATCTTTTAAAAATAAGGAATATATGAGCCATATGACAAGGTAACACAGTGCATCACAGTCCATGAAGAGAGTTGCCAAGGGCCAGCATAGCCCCATTGGAGACACATGACAAGGTAACACAGTGCATCACAGTCCATGAAGAGAGTTGCCAAGGGCCAGCATAGCCCCATTGGAGACACATGGCAAGGTAACACAGTGCATCACAGTCCATGAAGAGAGTTGCCAAGGGCCAGCATAGCCCCATTGGAGACACATGGCAAGGTAACACAGTGCATCACAGTCCATGAAGAGAGTTTGCCAAGGGCCAGCATAGCCTCATTGGGAGACACATGACAAGGTAACACAGTGCATCACAGTCCATGAAGAGAGTTGCCAAGGGCCAGCATAGCCCCATTGGAGACACATGACAAGGTAACACAGTGCATCACAGTCCATGAAGAGAGTTGGCCAAGGGCCAGCATAGCCCCATTGGAGACACATGACAAGGTAACACAGTGCATCACAGTCCATGAAGAGAGTTGCCAAGGGCCAGCATAGCCTCATTGGAGACACATGGCAAGGTAACACAGTGCATCACAGTCCATGAAGAGAGTTGCCAAGGGCCAGCATAGCCTCATTGGAGACACATGACAAGGTAACACAGTGCATCACAGTCCATGAAGAGGAGTTGCCAAGGGCCAGCATAGCCTCATTGGAGACACATGACAAGGTAACACAGTGCATCACAGTCCATGAAGAGAGTTGCCAAGGGCCAGCATAGCCCCATTGGAGGACACATGACAAGGTAACACAGTGCATCACAGTCCATGAAGAGAGTTGCCAAGGGCCAGCATAGCCTCATTGGAGACACATGACAAGGTAACACAGTGCATCACAGTCCATGAAGAGAGTTGCCAAGGGCCAGCATAGCCTCATTGGAGACACATGACAAGGTAAAAGGAGTGCAACAGGCACAACAAAAAACTGATAAAAAGGCCAAAGGGCAACAATATAAATACAAATTCAACATGTGGACGGAGGATTATTATCTGCCACCATGGAGCATATCCAGATCCTCCACTTACTGGTCATCCTCTTCATTGTCCTGTGCATGTCCAGCTCCAGATTCAGGCCTTGAACGTAATTGCATAATTTCACGCAGAGTCAAGTCCTGAACCCGGAGCTGGGCCTGCATGGTGTCGTTCATCCCTCTCAGGACAGCTGCGTTCCTCAACACGGCCTGCTCTACTCTTGCTATCCCTTCTAGCATGAGCCATGCTGAGTCACAGCCTAAAATAAAATAAAAATTAATATTAAGGATAATTACACAACAGAATAAAAGATTTTAATACATACATTGTCATCATAAAGACAAATAATTATTTACATCAATTATTTTTCATATATTCTTTACACATGAATTAGGTTATTCAGACAGACAGAAATCATTAAAGGCTCATGTTACTCAAACATGTTGAACCCTTTAATTGGTTTTAGATGATCCACTTATACAGCTTGAGTGTATCAAATCTTGTTAAAGGATTTACATTGTACTTACATCAGCAATTTAAAAATTCAATTTAGACTGTGGTAGGCACACCTATCCTTAAACATTTTGGCATTGAGGACAAGCTGTGTAAACATAGCAACCAGAAGAAATTACATTCCCACTGGGTTAGACAAGAGATAATGTATCCACATTTGGACATAAAATTTTGGATCCAAGTAGTGGTGTTTGGTATATGTAGTGATATCCAATTAAAGGGACACTGAACCTAAATATTTAATGGACTGATTCAGATAGAGCATGACATGACAAATCTTTAGAAATTACACATATTCATTATATGTTTTAATTGTCAAGCTATATTTTGAATGCAAGAATGTTGGTTTTTATGGAAGCCAATATTTGTTGATGAACCTTGTTTGTGCATGCTGGTTGATGGATACATTCATCCAACAATAAAGAAATGATGGCCACATTTATTTTATTGTTTAAACTAATTATAGGAATAAGTTGTTTTCAATAAATATATCAAGAGAATGACGAATAATTCATAAGAGTATTCTATGATACATTGGCTTAACATTGCATGCTGGATTTGAATCACAATTTAACCAATTTAACTTCACTGTACCTTTAAGTATCTTATAAAGTGTATTTAGAATGATACTTACAGCTGTGCCTGGGAAGGACAATCTGACACCCAGGACAATGAAGGTTTAAACAGGGGGAAGGGATGGGATTGGCTCGGGGAGGGATGGGAATGGCTTGGGGAGTGGTGAGCTGCTGCTCCAGGGTAGGCCGTACAGCTGGGGAGTGGGGAGTTTGGGTCTGGGCAGCTGTACGGGCCAGAATACGGGGAGAGCGGCGAAGGGGGGTGTATGGGCGTTTTTTGGGAGGGACAGGATATGAAATATGGGAAGGGCTGGCAGTGGTCGGGGCATGGTCATGGGTTTGGTGATGGGAAGGGCTCTGGGTGTGTGCAGAGGTGTGGCCATGGTCAGGGGTGTGTGCACGGGGAGGGGTCTGTGACTGGGCAGGGGCGGAATCCAGATGACCAGAAGTGGTGGATCCATCTGAAAATGTAAAATAAATATATTAACATCTCATACATCCTGACATCAAATCAACGCATTTAAAATTGATTATGTTTTCAATATACCTCGAAGTGTGTTTGAATCTGTAAACTATTCTGAAATGAGGATATGGTATCTATATAGGCACTCAGATGAATCTCAATGACTGTCTGTACAATGTGAAACTTATTATTGTGTTTTGGCATGGAATATGCATGTGACATAATGATGGCATGAATTATATATTCTTAAAAAAATATATACAAGCAGATTTTCATGCTGCCTGATATAGAAAAGGGGGCAGTAGTGTATTTGAACAGACAAATAATATTCCTTTTTAAAGGGAAAAAGCTGTAGACTTTGAATGTCTTCAATAAAATGATTTCAAAAAAAGAAACATGTTGGAAACATGATAGATATATTTCACATACCATCAGACTCCAAGGCAGCCTCTTCCTCCTCCATCCCACATGTGACATCAATCTCTGTAAAACATAACATGTTGTGTACACCTTAAGATCAGATATTATAACATATGTTACTGTTGCTCAAATACGCACATCAATGTTGCATTAAAGATATACACACACAAAGTTATGATTTACATCATTTTGATGGAGCATACAAATGACAATAGATTTGTTATTGTCAATAAATCAGAATCTTAATGTATTGTTTTGTCTTAATGTTAAATTCATAAAAGCATAGTACATAGAACATTTAAGATTTCTCATGTGTGTATCACTTGATGACTGTTGTTAAAAAAAAAAAAAAATGAAAAAAACATATGTTAGACATCTTATGAATAACAAATGTGTAGAATAATAAAGTAGAAATTATTAATCGCTCAATATAAAAAATAAATATATAATCAGAAGATAAATTCTATGATTTTTTATAATGTTATGCTTCATCGGAATCATGATCATAATATTGATTAGCAATACACCTTCAATTACATATAAATGAGTCAATGGACTTACCAGGAGACCGCAAAGGGCGGCTCTATGTCACTGCTGGATTCCTGTGGGCTCCCCACACCAACTCTCTCTATGAATGATATAGATATATATTATTAAACACATTTTGGATATCACTAAATCACATCTGTCTAGAATTTTAACATTAATCAACTTTAAAATGTGAATAATAGAGCAGTCATTACACCAGAAAATGCTTGATTGAATCAAGGGGATTCTGTAAACATATCTGTATTCAACATATGTTTAATGTCAGACTACATTAGACATCAAATTCATCTCAGATGCTGCTATTGCATATCTAAATATACCCAATGATCAATGTTCTTAACCCTTTAAGGACACAGCTTTCACTTAGCTCAATTGTTTTTATGACGGAATAATTCCGTCATATGTCCTTAAGAAGTTACAAGAATACACACAAACCACATATTGAGGAGCATCTGTTGACAAATCTAAACAAACATGTGTCACATCGAGCCATTTTTTCAATGTACAGTAATCTTGTTTAGGACACAACACATATTTATCACAATACATAACAAACTTTATTATTACTAATATGTAATCATGGTGCTGTTAGAGTATGCAGATATATATAAAGTAACTCCAACAGATAATTAGATTTATATATCAATAGTTTTTAATAAAAATAATGTAATGATGAATGAATCTATTTTGTCTTAAAGGGACACTGACATGATTAATTTAAATAATTGATTTCTATGTTCAAACTGTAAAAAATGATTTAACATTGACTCCTATTATAATTCGAATGTTGTTCGATATTAATCTTAAAGGCAGATAAGGAATATTGGATTCAATAAATATTGTTTGTTGAAGGTATCCACCAATCATCAATATAAACCCAGGTTGGTCAACAAATATTTAGATGCACATAAACGTACTTTCTTTATTTTAAACTACATTTAGCAATAGAATATGTCACATATGATGATAGTATTATATTTTATGTTTATTAATATTGCATACTGTATGTGAAAGACAATATTAATAATTGTAGTTCAGTATCCCTTTAATCTAAAATTAAATAGATTCCACAATGTTGTTGTTTGTTAATGAATTATCTACTCCATATGTTGATGTAATGAATGGTATTGAGCATGCAATTAAAATCAAATATGTTATTTAAGTATATCCGAATAATTATATAATTTTCATCTATTAAATAGACATTACATATAAATATAGAACAATGTGTATTTAGTATGTAATGTTCATTCCATGTTTCTAAGACAAATGTCAATTAAAATGAGACATACCATACTGTGACAAGCCCTGGCTTGAGGATCCAGCAGCCACATCCATATCTGTAATATATTAAATGAGGATTGCATATCATTAATACTAATCATGCCTTGTTTAAAATATTTACATTAATAACAAATCAATAGAAAAATATTAATCCTTTGGTAGTCCCATGAGTTAATAGTTTCCGCAATTAAATGAATGATAAATATATCCTGGACTCTTATTTTCAATCAGTTGTGTTGTTTACTGTATCTTTAAGAATATATGCTTGTTATTACATAATCATCAATTGATGGCCATATGTTATAATTTATTAGTATTATTCGTTTTTTATTAGATATAATATTTAAAATACAGTATACTGTATTCTTCACTAATCTAAGATTTTCCATTTAATTTTAACAACATGTATAAAGCAATGCCACTTTCCGCAAACCCATGTTAACGTGGGATGAGAAATGCCATTTTCGCGATCATTGCGCAATGATCCAAGGCGGAATTACGCATCCGCATTTGACCAACATTTATAAAGCAATGCCACTTTCCGCAAACCCATGTTAACGTGGATGAGAAATGCCATTTTCGCGATCATTGCGCAATGATTCCAAGCGGAATTACGCATCCGTCATTTGACCAACATGTATAAAGCAATGCCACTTTCCGCAAACCCATGTTAACGTGGATGCGAAATTACATTTCCGCTCTGTGACGCATATTCTGTAGAGCGCAAGAAACATCATTCCAATTTCATGTATCACTAATGTAAAATCAGATATCTAAACATCATATGTAGTGTATGTTGTGAGATCTGTATAGGTTTAGTATCTGACTAAATACACATTTTGGATTTTTAACATATAAATATTATATGAAGTTGGATAATTACCTGGTTCAGATTCTCTATCGGGTCCTCCCAGGCCACCGGACGGAGAAGCATCTGCCCTGTCCCCCGCGTCAGGACTTTCAGATCCCGCAGCTGGGAGGGAAGAAGAGGAGGCCGAGGATGGCGAGGATCTAAATCTTTTGGGGACCCGGAGATTGAGGAGCTCGCATAAAGTCACCTCATAAGGGAGTAGGTACAGTTTCCGCGGGGCCTTTCTTTGGCCCCCTCTTTTACGGGCTTGTACCCAGTCCCTTATGAGGTTGACTTTTTTCGATAAACGCAACCTCATATCTCCGAATCTCCTCATGATCTGATCCTGGGTCCTCTGGACGTCACACACCAATCTAAACCGCATTGGTGATAGACTCCCAGAGGGCCTTCTTAACAGGCGCATCTGTCGAGCTCCTCTTGTTCCCAAACAGCTGGGGATAAAAGTCCTTGACGGCGTGGACCAGTGCAGCGCTCTCCTCCTTGGTGAACCTGGGAACTGACATGCCTGCTGGGTTGTATAATAATAATATATATTGCCTGCAGGCATTAGAGAACTGACAAAGATGGCAACGTGTAATGGACTTTTATATGGTGAAGTAAACATGAGATGCACCATGGGACAATTTATCTGTACATCTGATTGGATAAAAGTTTGAAATATTGTTATAATGTCTGTGTGGACCATCCTGACTCAAGTTGTGTTTGTGTGATGAACTCTGATTGGCCGTTCCTTAATGTTTCATATCTTAGTAACTTCCTTACACATACCGCTTGGTGGTGCTGTAACTTCATTTTTCATGTAGACTTATTTGTAACTCATGGGCCTGTCATGCGGATATGTGTGACGCAGATTTAATATCCGTGATCCGTGAAATATTAATGATTAAATACTCTTTAAAATCTAATCCTGTCACATTATTAATGTTGTAGACATTTCTCGGTTTAATAACGGTCTGTTTCTTTAATACAAATACACATTTAATATTGTATGTCTTTATTGTTCTTTAAATAAATTTATTGTGAAGTATTGACATTGCTCTATTAAATGTATTATAATGCACATTGATTGTGTGCTATTGCGTGACATTACACTAATGTTTAAATATGCTAATCTGGTGTTTGAAGATGCGTTTCCCACGCAATATTTATTAATGTTAAAATTCCGGGAAGAATGTCAGTAACTTTGATAATCTGTTTATAAATGTTAAACTACAGCTTTGTTATTCGCAAATAAACCTCGAGCTTGTATTTCTCTGAAGTGCTCATATATGTTATTGTGCAATGGCGTCTTTAGTTTTAAAGAGACATTACAAACAATTGTATCAAATGATCTGTAGAGATAGAAGATTGTTTAGACTTTAAAATGTAAATCATTTTCTCTTAGTATTTATATATCCTCAACATAAGAAATTTAAATGCACATGGTTGAGCCAATCACATAAGGCATCTCTGTGCATCCACCAATCTTCATCTACTGAGCCTATCTCGATATGCTTTTCAAGCAAAGTATGTCAAGATAGGAAGAGAAGTAAATACACTATTTCAAGCTCTTAAAGGGACACTGTCCAAAAAAATTTACCATTGGTGATTGAGCATGAAATGTTAATCAACTTTATTATTTAATACGATTATCAAATGTTAAGTTATCTTGTTATGTTTCTTTGAAAAACAATAATGATATTTTATATTACGGACAATTGTTTAATAAAAACCTGGGTTGTCCTTGACGATTGTTGCATCAATTATTCCAAACAATCAAGTTCTGTCCAGAGTACTGAAGCAAATAAATTAGCTATTTACTGCCTTATTTCTAAAGTAATGATAGCAACATCACAATGAGCATTCATAATATGAGACAAGTTTTAAAGTTGATTAAAATAGAATACTCATTCAGAATGTATAAATCTTTGTTTTTTTAAATGGCTACCTTTAAGTATATTTTGAGTTCATGTCCCTTTAAATAAACATTTCACAATAATGCTTAATATATCATAAACCTAGGCACCTTCCTTTTGCTAAATGAGTCTAACATATGAGTAAAGCAAATTTAGATTAACTTCTAGATTGTTTTACACACTGACTGAAATATATTTATTAAATGAGGTCTTTTTTAGCCTTCAGCGTAGAGGGACATTAAGCTATATGTTATGTATGCATTTTGTATCATAATCTTATATTTGACCAACTTTATATGTTTTGTTATTCAATTATTATATTGTAATTATATATATTCGTGGATTAAATACATCTCTACATAGGCTATTTTGATGCTGATTGTTGTTTGCATATAGATGCCTTATATCATTGACTAAGATATGTGCATTTATTTTTATTTTAACAAGTATATTTAAAGACTGAATGTAATTCTATAGTACATTCTAAATATGTTTAAATTCTTGTATGATATTTGTAACAATGTATACAAAATATACATTTTGAATGACCCCTTTAAGGACCCAAACATATTGTATTTTGATTTAACATTGACAAAATAAACTAAAGGGGAAATTACATTCTATATAGATATTTGATGTCTAACCCAAGAGGTAAGATTGTAATAAATACATAATATTACTAAGTATAGTTAAATGACTCCACTAGAAAATTACATAGATTAACCTGGCATCCAATAACTAATTATTAAAAATTATAAAGTTAAATGACCTACCATTTATAAATGTAATAATTGTAAAATATTTTCTAATAATGTTTTGAGGATACCTAAGGAAGATACATGATCTTATACAATTCTTTTTACATTCAACAACACTGTCACTTTCATGTAATTGAACCACTTCACCTTATTAAATGTTAAAACTATCATAATATTAATACATATCCTAAATATTTTTAATATATACTTTTTCAATATAAAAGCATTGAAGAATATGACTCCCCAATTAATGTTAAAATATATCTTTTAATATTCTCTGAAGAATTTTATTTTCTACTATTAATGCATTATTTTCTCTTATGCATGTGCTTGTCAAATAGCCAACTATCAGTCATGGGAGTCCAAGTTTTATTTATTTACAGATTATATTGATATATATTAGAATCTGCTAAAAAAAAAAATATATATTTAATAGAAAATAATTAAATATTCCATGAAGTCATCAGATGCCAATCTGAAATGACAAATAATAAAAAATGGAACAAAGTTAATACACACGTTGTAAAATATTCATAAAATACATTTAAAATCATATGGTGTCTATGCTCTAACTTTGATCAACATTTTTTAAACATAATCATTACATTCATTTTAAATTAATTGAAATACATACACCATTATATTGTTGATTAAAAATAATATTTAAATTTCAAAAATTAAATTTATACATAATAATGTATATCACATGTAAACAATATATGTATGCTGAACATAAATGTAATATTTCATGTCCATTCAAATACCTCTATATCAACTATAATATGTATTCCTTTTTTCTGATTGTGATCCCTAAATATCTAATTAAGAACTAAATATGACTAATGTATGTAAGCTACTAATATTCTACAGTCTTCACTAGCATGCATTGGTACACCAACCTGGACAATGCATGGTCTTTGAATGTCAATTCAGGGGTAAACAGTTGATCTTCAATAGGTGTCTTATTCATCAGTTCATTAAATAGAGGACTGGGAAATACCATCTAAAAAGGAAAATCATCTAAGTGTCTGATTGTGATCCCTAAATATCTAATTAAGAACTAAATATGACTAATGTATGTAAGCTACTAATATTCTACAGTCTTCACTAGCATGCATTGGTACACCAACCTGGACAATGCATGGTCTTTGAATGTCAATTCAGGGGTAAACAGTTGATCTTCAATAGGTGTCTTATTCATCAGTTCATTAAATAGAGGACTGGGAAATACCATCTAAAAAGGAAAATCATCTAAGTGTCTGATTGTGATCCCTAAATATCTAATTAAGAACTAAATATGACTAATGTATGTAAGCTACTAATATTCTACAGTCTTCACTAGCATGCATTGGTACACCAACCTGGACAATGCATGGTCTTTGAATGTCAATTCAGGGGTAAACAGTTGATCTTCAATAGGTGTCTTATTCATCAGTTCATTAAATAGAGGACTGGGAAATACCATCTAAAAAGGAAAATCATCTAAGTGTCTGATTGTGATCCTAAATATCTAATTAAGAACTAAATATGACTAATGTATGTAAGCTACTAATATTCTACAGTCTTCACTAGCATGCATTGGTACACCAACCTGGGACAATGCATGGTCTTTGAATGTCAATTCAGGGGTAAACAGTTGATCTTCAATAGGTGTCTTATTCATCAGTTCATTAAATAGAGGACTGGGAAATACCATCTAAAAAGGAAAATCATCTAAGTGTCTGATTGTGATCCCTAAATATCTAATTAAGAACTAAATATGACTAATGTATGTAAGCTACTAATATTCTACAGTCTTCACTAGCATGCATTGGTACACCAACCTGGACAATGCATGGTCTTTGAATGTCAATTCAGGGGTAAACAGTTGATCTTCAATAGGTGTCTTATTCATCAGTTCATTAAATAGAGGACTGGGAAATACCATCTACAAAATAGAAAATCATCTAAGTGTCTCCAATAGGATGTCTCCACAGCCTTATTCTATCAAATAGTTTGCACTTACCATGTGAACATGTCTTTGTATGGTTTTCAAGGTCAGCAGAATTAAATATGCCAGACATGATCCCATTGGTATACTTCAATTTCAATCTTGGCTTTTTCCCCACTGTCAGTCTTGGAAATCTTCACTGTCAGGCTTCAAATTGTTCCCTTTCAGTCTTTATATTAAGTCATCTCCCTAATGTAAGAAATTATATATAAAGATTTCATACAAGTGTGTGAATCAGTTCTGTACCCCTCTCCCACCCCCCATTTCATACTAAATATCTATCACTAGCTTACTAAGCCTGTGTATGAACCTGTGTTATTTTCTATCAAGTGTGAAGATGAGTCATATTGAGCAGAACAAACCTCTGTGTGACATTGAACCATAGTCATTCTAGAGTATCCCTTTCTGATTATGTACATAAAGTAATGTGTAAACAAAGTTATATTTTTAAAAATGTATGCCATATTATGTATTTGTGTACAAATCATGCCAGCAACAGTCCATACATTTCTACTTACCATCTGATGTCCTCTATAAAAACCAGGTGGCAAAGACTCGCTATAGGACCCAATGCCCAGAGCATCACCTATATTATGAGAATTAAATATTATTCTAACATTTGATCAATACTAACATGTTTGCACAATTCTCTACTTGTCATTTCCCTAGAGTTCACATCTATTGAAAATACTCCAGTGTAACTTCTATTATTTACCGTCTAAAGTGGCGGTTGATGACGTCTGCTCTGACATCAAGTCCCTCGTCCTGGAATTCCCCCTCTAGAACAGGATCATCCTCCTCATCTCTGAGGAGGTCTCTGTCCACCGGGACGGCCTGCAGCATCCCAGCCCGCTGTGCAATATTATGCAGGACGCTACAGGCTACAACGATCTTAGCCACCTTCTTTGGGTTGTACTGGAGTGCTCCTCCAGAACGGTCCAGGCACCTGAATCTCATCTTCAGGAGCCCGAACATCCTTTCAACCACCGCCCTGGTTCTCTTATGAGCCCTATTGTAGCGCTCCTCAGACACATCAGTTGGG
This sequence comes from Bombina bombina, assembly GCF_027579735.1. Classification (NCBI taxonomy): domain Eukaryota; kingdom Metazoa; phylum Chordata; class Amphibia; order Anura; family Bombinatoridae; genus Bombina; species Bombina bombina. The sequence continues at coordinate 881,635,324 of NC_069503.1, read as the reverse complement.
CTACGCAAGGGGGTAATGAGCCAAGGCCGGCTCATGTACCCAGAATCACCTATAAATTTAGAACAGAACATAATTCAAACAGAATACTTAAACTAGTATATTGTTGTATAAATATATTTTTAAAAACCATAATCCATATTAAAAGTTGTCAGAACATAAAAAAATTATATATAAATCTGTATCTAGCCATTTCATCTAAGACATGCTACATATGCGTATTTCTCCTAAACCAAACCTTGTGTAAAATGCTAACTACATGTTTACATTGCATTCTCTATATGAACACTTAAGGTAAGACATGCTACATATCTGCATTTCAATAAAACTAGACATTAGCAGAAATAGACAATGACAGGGTTAAATTGCATGAGATAATATCTTGCTATTTCATCTAAGACATGCTACATATGCGTATTTCTCCTAAACCAAACCTTGTGTAAAATGCTAACTACATGTTTACATTGCATTCTCTATATGAACACTTAAGGTAAGACATGCTACATATCTGCATTTCAATAAAACTAGACATTAGCAGAAAAAGACAATGACAGGGTTAAATTGCATGAGATAATATCTTGCCATTTCATCTAAGACATGCTACATATGCGTATTTCTCCTAAACCAAACCTTGTGTAAAATGCTAACTACATGTTTACATTGCATTCTCTATATGAACACTTAAGGTAAGACATGCTACATATCTGCATTTCAATAAAACTAGACATTAGCAGAAAAAGACAATGACAGGGTTAAATTGCATTAGATAATATCTTGCATTTCATCTAAGACATGCTACATATGCGTATTTCTCCTAAACCAAACCTTGTGTAAAATGCTAACTACATGTTTACATTGCATTCTCTATATGAACACTTAAGGTAAGACATGCTACATATCTGCATTTCAATAAAACTAGACATAGCAGAAAAAGACAATGACAGGGTTAAATTGCATGAGATAATATCTTGCCATTTCATCTAAGACATGCTACATATGCGTATTTCTCCTAAACCAAACCTTGTGTAAAATGCTAACTACATGTTTACATTGCATTCTCTATCTGAACACTTAAGGTAAGACATGCTACAATATCTGCATTTCAATAAAAATAGACATTAGCGTCGGTAAATAACAAATGGTTAAATTTAATCCTATAGCTGAACATGACGCTAACAGTTAAAAAATACAGGGGCAATTGTCAAAATAATTAACCATGTTGTGCACAAATACTCACCAACGAGATAACCAGGGGGCATTTGTCTTTCCTCAAACTGTCTCCACAGGGACGACAGAGAGAGGATGCGGGCATCATGACAAGCACCTCCAAAATTCGCATACACATGCATAATCCTCATCCGTGCGTCACAAACATACTGCACGTTGAGGCTATGAAAATGTTGCGATTTCTGAAGGGCATGTCATCAATTGGAGCACGCAGCGCAATGTGGGTACAATCAATGGCTCCCAAGACATTGGGCAATTGAGCAATATCAAAGAATTCCCGCTTCAGGCGCCTCCAATCACCATCATTCTGTGGGAATCCTATGTATTGCTTACTGATACGTACCATGGCGTTCAGAAAGTTATCAAACACCCCAGAGAATGTACCTTGAGCCAGGCCATGCATGTACAGTTCTCCGGATTGAAAACTCCCGGAGGCCAGGACGTATAGACAGCTTAGCATCTTACTCATGGGGGGAACAGCAGTCCTTATTTGTATACGTGGCTCCAAATGAGGTTTAAGAAGATCGTAAAGGCCAATGAGCTGTTCGCGATCGAGCCGATACTTATCATAAACCTCAAAGTCACTCATGTTTTCCAAGGTGGGTCTCACCCTGTAGACACGAGGACCTCGAACCAGACGACCCCTTCGTCTCGGTCTGAGCCGCCGAGGCTGCCTGATTCGACCAACAGCTAGTTCGCCAATAGCACCACCAGCAGCGTCTACCATGTCATCGTCATCCATCTTTCAAAACAGCGTAACAAGGTAAGCACTTGATCTGATGTGGATCACAAGTGATGCATTGGCCATGTTGTTTGGGGGATTTATAGTACAATTAGTCCAATGGTAGTGAGTTTGTAATGATTGCTGATTGTATTCACCTTGTTTGTATGTGAGCGGCGCGAATGCTTTCACAGTGGGCGTTTATTTTGTTGTTTGCTGAATGTTAGTTTCAAACAATGATTCTCAATGTGAAAGTGTCAAATATCACACATACAGTGCATGTTTGTAATGTTTGATCATATGCGTAATCAATATTTCCTAAACGCGATGTTATAGTAACAAGCACACGTCCAGGCTAACATGAATGAAAGTGCATAGTTGTGTATAATGTGCATCGAATGTGATCGATCAATGTTGCTGCAATATTGTTTGTAAATGATAAAGTAACATCTGTAGTATTGTATATATAAGTGATTTCAGAGCTGTCAATATTGTATGCGTCCCTTTAAAATCGCAATAATAATTCAGAACTTCCCGTCTGTCATCTGTAGTATTGTATATATAAGTGATTGCCGAGCTGTCAATATTGTACGCGTCCCTTTCAAATCGCAATAATAATTCCGAAATTCCGTCTGCCATCTGTAGTATTGTATATATAAGTGATTGCCGAGCTGTCAATATTGTATGCGTCCCTTTCAAATCGCACTAATACTGAATAACTTCCCGTCTGCCATCTGTAGTATTGTGTATATATAAGTGATTGCTGAGATGTCAATATTGTATGCGTCCCTGTAAAATCGCAATAATACTGAAGAACTTCCGGCTGTCATCTGTAGTATTGTATATATAAGTGATTTCCGAGCAGTCAATATTGTATGCGTCCCTTTCAAATCGCACTAATACTGAATAACTTCCGGCTGTCATCTGTAGTATTGTATATATAAGTGATTGCCGAGCTGTCAATATTGTACGCGTCCCTTTCAAATCGCAATAATAATTCCGAAATTCCCGTCTGCCATCTGTAGTATTGTATATATAAGTGATTGCCGAGCTGTCAATATTGTATGCGTCCCTTTCAAATCGCACTAATACTGAATAACTTCCCGTCTGCCATCTGTAGTATTGTATATATAATTGATTGCTGAGATGTCAATATTGTATGCGTCCCTGTAAAATCGCAATAATACTGAAGAACTTCCGGCTGTCATCTGTAGTATTGTATATATAAGTGATTTCCGAGCAGTCAATATTGTATGCGTCCCTTTCAAATCGCACTAATACTGAATAACTTCCGGCTGTCATCTGTAGTATTGTATATATAAGTGATTGCCGAGATGTGAATATTGTACGCGTCCCTTTCAAATCGCACTAATACTGAATAACTTCCGGCTGTCATCTGTAGTATTATATATATAATTGATTTTCGATCTGACGATATTGTATGCGTCCCATAAAAATTGCACGAATACTGAATAACTTCCGGCTGTCATCTGTAGTATTATATATATAATTGATGTGCGATCTGACAATATTTCTGAATTGTCCCATTGAAATCTCCATAATAATGCTGTTCAAAAGTGTGTTTTACGTATATGTTGTATTGTAGTATTGAGTGTTAAGTTCCTAAAGGGGCGGTACAGTGGTGAATCTGTGATGTGTATGGTTGAATCTTCTAATGACGTCATGATATTATTAACCTGCCTATGTAGTTGTGAAATCCTCATTGTGTTGTTGTATTGTGCTACATTGTTATTGTGTGCTGAATAAAATCTAAATGTGTGCTTTGTGGTTGCGTGATGGGTGATGCGTGTTATGTACATGTACGTATATATTGTGATTGTGTCCCACATATGCTGACTTCTATATAGCGGTCTGGCATTGTTGTTCCTTCCCATAAAGTGACATCTGTAATCTGGTGTAATGATGTTCTTGTTGTACGTAATTCCTAATGGTTTCTGGTGATGGAATCATGATGTTAAAAGTACAGTAAAATCCATATGTTGTGTTTTGTGATTCCTAGAGAGAATGTAATGTGTTTTTCCCCCATCATTTGAATGCACATGTATGAGTGAATGTTAAAAGTAATGTATGTGCATCCATGAGTGATCATGTGTTAAGCCTATGTAGATATGCAGTTGCTGCAAGCATATGAGTTGAATAACAGAAAATGCAATAATAAAGGTAAATGAGAGATGTTTCCCATTGTGTAGTGTTTGTGAATCCAGAAATGTGTATTGAATTTTATTTTAATTGTAAATGTAATTTTATTGAAATAATAATGTGTTACTAGTGATGGGGATTTGTAGTTGATGTAATCTAAAAGTGTTAAAAATATTTATGGTGTGGTGAATATTTAATATTAAAAAACATAAGGTCCACCATAGGGAAATAGTCCATATCTTTATCTATTTATCATAGCTGGGTCTAACGCATGAAATCATGTATTTTCTAGCGCTGGTATTTGGAGTTTTTCAGTCTACGCTATTTTGCGTGCGTTAGGGAAATGAGGGTTTCGCGTGCACGAGCACGTCTTCCAATAGAAGTCAATGGAGGCTCCAAAGATTTCTATATTTTTTTTTCTAAGACTGGTTTCCTCGTAAAGTGAGTGACGTCATGAGCTTGTGTGAAAAAGTAACTAAATCGTGTTCTTTTTGTAATAAATAAATATTTTGTTATGTAATGTGGTGTATATTGTTTGTATGCATCGATGAGTGTATGTTTGTGATAATGTTATTCGTTAGATGTAGGTATATGAGGGTCTTTTCCCGTATGTCCATGTAGTCAATGGGAAAATGGATTTGTGTGGATTTTTTTTCAAACACCCGAGATCTCGCAACTTTAATCCTTTGTATTTTAAAGAAAAAATAAAAAATACGAAAAATAAAGATAGTGTTGTGTTTGTATGAGTGTAAGTGTACTTTGTGTAATATTTGTTTTGTGATTCGTGGATGTTTTTTTGTGCGGTATATGTTTACTACTGGGTCTGAGGGTGGGGCGGTAGAAAGTTGAGCGTTAGGTGTATTTTGAGTCGCGGTAAATAAACTCTAAATACCGGAGTGCGTAAAAAACCCGCGTTAGGAGCCTCTAACGCTGGTTTTGACGGCTACCGCCGAAACTCTAAATCTAGGCCTTTGACTTTTTTTTATTTTCTTTAATGATATTTTTTTTTTTAGTAAATGTTCGATTTTATTATTTTAAATGGTAAGGTTCAAATTTTTATTTAATTTTACAGGGTAAGTTGTTTTTTTAGGTAGATTATTTTTGTAAATTTAGCGTAATTTCTAATTTCGGGGTTCCAGTTAGGAAGTGTTGTTAGGGGCTGTATATTAGATAATTTTGCATAGTGGGGTGATGACGGTTTAGGGGTATTAAAACTAGGCTAACAATTTTCCACATAGAGGTTGACGTAGGATACTATTTATAGCTCGCGTCCTCAACTGGAGAGTCCATGCATTTATAAAGTATGAGATAAATAAAAAAAAAAAGCTTTATTATGACCTTTAAAATAGGAATACAATCAATTTAAAAATAGTTGCAGCAAAATAGCCTAAACTTAAATAAACAATATATATTACAAATAATACCGTAGGGTCAGGTATGTTAGTACATTTCATGAATTCAACAACTGTATATTGGTATATCTCTGCGCTGTAATTCATTCAAACTGGTATCAGATTGTTAGATATAACAATAGTGTTGATTAATATAGCATGCCGCATAAGTGCGTTATTGCTTCAGGGTAGATTACTGTCACAGTAAGTATCCCTGTAGAAATTCACAATATAAAGAGATTTGTCAATTTGCTCATGTGGTATGCTAGCTTAAATAACCCCTCTATGTAGTGAGGTGATATTCATCCACATTAACGGGTTTAATTAAACACTGTTCAGTCATATAGATCGAATAATACTAGTACATGAAACCATCTAATAAGTGTGAGGGTTATGCTTAAAATACAGGATAGCCTAGAGTGATTTATAACACAGTAGCTGAATCCTTTGAGGACGTGACAACTGATTCTAACGATAAATGTCTGGCCTCGGATTGCCTAGAGAGATGAAATACTTTGTGCTAATCGTATTTAGTTATACCCAATTATATAAGTACTAGTTTCCACTCTTAGGCTTGTGACCATACAAATATTAACTGCCAGTTAATATATTATAAACAAAGCCATGTCAGTGTGATCTATGTGCTTGGTTACACGTTACTATAGTGATATCACACAGGCGTCTATTGAGCAATAGTTGCTATTCGCATCAATAATTGGTTACCAAAATGAACCTGCTGTAATTTTGCAACACAGTAGCTGCATTCCTTCAGGATATAACAATTGTTGCACAAAATATTAAGTTTGTTCTTGGCTTGTAGCCATTCAGATATTGCACTGTAAGTTTATGTGTTATTATTATTATAAACATGACTATATATATATAAGTCAAATATTTGTACTCATTTGCAGGTTACCAAAGTAACATTGCAGAGTATCTACTGAACAGTGGCTTCTGTATACAGAAATAATGGGTTAACTGACTAGATCAGATTGTGTCCTGTTCAGTTGTGCTACTGAGCGTTTAAATAAAAAATAGGCTGAGTGACTCTACAGTTTAAACTGGAGCGTCTATATAGTTAAAGTAACAACTGAATCAATGTGCTTGTTTTTGAGTCTTGAAGTTAAAAAACCACTGAGTCGCTATGTTTGATTTTATGCTACCATTTCTATAAAATATAATGGTTGTTTCCTTTTGCCGAATACTATTTCAGTTAGCACACTATAGCGATAATCAGTAGTGCTCTGTGAATCCCAATCGGGTTATGACCAAATGATATATTGAATCAGCAATAAGGACTGAGCTTTGCAGAGTCCTAATCTACATATCTGTATCTTTATATTGAGGCTAAACCTCATATTATAACAGTACTGTTATATAGAAGATCTTATAAAGTATAGGCTATCGCTGACTTAATTAAAATACAGGATTCCCTTCCTGTTTCCCCCTTAACATATTTCGCCAGCAAGGGCTTTTTAAAAAGTGGAGGCGCCGCGCATTCTGTGGCTTTTTATACCCTACATGCTTAGCGTGACTCCACCTGTCATGACGTCATTATGCTAATCGTGTCATTGTCTCAGGCATACTGACATGTTAATTTTGATTCTGGCTATGTTATGAATGTGTATTTATTAATTATGCCTTTTCCATTTTAGTTTCTGGATTCCCTCATTTGTGTGGTTAGACTGAATTCAGAAATCTAATTTTAAATTAGATCCTTTCTAATTTTAAGGAATACTTACAGATTAAATTAAAGTTTTATACCCCATATATTGGGCATATAAGTTGCTGTTGCAGGAGAGAGTCATTATTCTAATGTGGTTTGTTTACCATATTTTTCAATGGTTGTGTATTAAAGAGATATAAAAGTGAAAAATTGCAAAAATAATTGTGTGAGTGTTGTGGGATAAAATAATAATATGGTGCTCAAAAAGTGATCCTATTAAAGCAGTGAGTAAAGAAATCATATTTTTTATTAGGGCATACATAGTATTCACTATGATTGATTGTGCTTGATGTTATATTTGATTTTACTTGTGAGTAAGTGATGAAGAGATTCGTGCAATTGAATCCCTATTACTGGGTCTTAAGATAGTGTAAAGGATCTTGGGGTTTGATTTAAACCTCCTAAGTGTCAATACTATAGGATAGTGAATTGTGTACATTTGATCTCAACACCCTTATTTACAGAAAAGAGTAGAAATTGTTCTGCTCATTTAGCCCATGAGGTTGTTTAACAAGTAAATCCAGCAAGTGTCTGCCCTTAACAGTATTTGCTCAATATTTCCTCCTCTGATCCCCAGAGAAATTTTCTGGAGACCAAAGCATCTGAGGTCTGATTTTCTTGATTGATGATAGTGTAGAAAATGACTAGCTACACTTGTCAGTTTTACCATCTAGCAGATCTTTTTGTGCTGATTTGATATTTTTTAGGTGTTCCAATATTGTGACTTTTAGTTTGCCTACATAGATACGATCACAGTTGCAGGCGATACCATAAATAACCCCTTCAGTATTGCAATCAATGTAATCTGTGATGTAATGAATCTGACCAAATCTATCTTGAATGGATTTTAATTTCTCTACATTGTTGCACATGGAGCAGGACCTGCAGGTGAAATTACCTGCTGTTAGTCTTAGCTTTTTGCCCTTATTTTCATAATGACTGCTAGTAAGGATTTCCTTCAAATTTGTATTCCTTCTGTATCCCACTTGAATTCTGCCCCGTAGGGTGTCTTTGAATATGGGGTCTGCTTCTAGGATATACAGATGTTTGTGCATAATTCCTAGGACTTCATTTATTTGTGGGTTGTATGCTAGGATCAGTCTTGTTTTGTCCTCCCTTTCTTTAGTTTTGGCTTTCGGTTTAAGTAGAATTTTCCTGTCAGTCATTAATGCTCGTCTTTGAGCTTTTTTTTAGGGTTCTTTTACTAAACCCCCCTCTGCAATAATCTTTGTTCCATTTCTTTGGCACAAATTTTATAAATCTCTGTGTTAGTGCAGTTTCTCCGTATTCTAAGAAATTCTCCCGTAGGGAGGGCTTTAATAGTCTGTGGGGAATGGGCACTTGAATGATGTAAGGTGGTATTAGTGGCCGTTTGTTTCCTATAGAGGTCTGTATGGATCTCCCCATTGACTTGTTTAATTATTTTTAAATCCAAAAAGATCACTTCAGTGTCATGGATTTGCCAAGTGAGTTTAATGGTGAGATCATTTTTATTCAGTTTATTCAGAAATACCTCTAATCGGTCCGATAGCCCCTCCCACATAAAAAAGATGTCATCTATATATCTGAGCCAGATGAGAATGTGATCAGTATATTTTATGTTATCTTCGGTGAAGATCATATATTGTTCCCACCAGCCCAGGAATAGATTAGCATATGTGGGGGCACACACCGTCCCCATCACCATTCCACGAATTTGGAGGTAAAACTACTTATCAAACACAAAGAAATTATGTGTGAGGACAAATTCCAGGAGTTTAATGATAAATCTATCATGTAAAAAACCCTCCTCTGATGATGAATTCAGGAAGCTTTCCACTGCTCTAACACCCAGATCATGACTTATACTGGTGTAAAGCGCCTCCACATCTGTGGTCACAAGTAATGTGCAGTCCTTGGTTTTGATATTTTCTAATTGTTGAAGTACCTCCATAGTGTCACGTACACTCAAATTCAAATCAGCCAATGGAATGAAAGTGTTTTCTTTTAATTCCTTTGACTGATATGAATTTGAAGATTCAAATCAGCCGCAGCCACTGCCACCGACACGAAATGAAGAAAAGAAGATAGACCACCGGGGAGAATAGAAGAAGATAGATGAAGTTGGAACGTTGCTGACATGAAGATGGAGCATAGCCAGGATGAATTTGGAGCACCGCTGCCATCAGCATCGGTGAGTACCAATTTGGGGGTTAGTGTTAGGCTTTTTGGGTTTTTTAGGGTGTTTTTTTTTTTAGTTTAGTTTTTTTTTTTTTTTTTAAGGGCGATTCTTATCCAAATGCCCTTTTATGGGCAATTGGTAATTTAGATTTTTTAGTTAGTTTATTTTTTATTTTTTGGGGGTTATAATGTTAGATGGGTTAGTGTTTTTTTTTAAATAAAGAGCTGATTGCTTTAAAGGGACAGTACACTGTAAAATTGTTTTTATTTGAATGTATTTTCAAAGACTTGTTATACCAGCTGCAGAGTATAAAATTTATGAGAAATTGAAGTTTTCGGTTTATTTGTGTATATGAAGTAGCTGGTTTAGTGCTTTTAAACCACAGTCTATTACAATGGGTTGAGTTTCAGGTAATATCAGATCTCATTATGTTATCACTTTTATTCACACAGTCTTGCTTCCTTATCTTATATCTGTTTGCAAAGCAAAGCTCAATACTTAGAAAGGACAATGGAACATTATCATTTTATTACTTAACTATCCTGCCCCCACTGAGAGTGTAATCTCTTCTGCTGGCTGTGTTTACTTAGGCTATTCAATAGAATATACTCCAGTATAGAAACTTTCAGTATAGGTTGGGAAACCACAAGCTAAATCAGCTATTTCAAATGCCAAATTTGGGGTAAAGAAGCTACTTGTAAACAATTTAAAACACAAAGCAGGTAAAATTAATCATTGGAAACAGTTTAAAGGTGAGAACATTTTTGGGTGAACTGTCCCTTTAAGGCCCTTTTAAGGGCTATTGGTAGTTTATTTTTAGAATAGGGTTAGTCGTTTATTTTTAAAATAGGGTTTTCCTCTTATTTTTTATTGTTTTTTGGGGGGTATTAGAACAGGATAAGAAAAAATCTTTTGGTAATTACTTTTTTATTTTCTGTAATCTTAGACTTTTTTAATTTTCTGTAATGATAGTTTTTTTTTAGTAATGTTATTTTATAAGGTAAGTTTCAATTTTTATTTAATTTTACAGTAAGTTTTTTTTTTTTAGGTAAATTTGTTTTGTAAATTTAGCAGTATTTTAATTTGGGTTAGGAAGTGTTAAGTTAGGGGGTGTTAGGGGATTTAGATGTTAGTTTATAACGTGTTGTGGGGGATGGCAGTTCAGGGGTTAATAGTTTATTTAGATGTGATGGCTTTTGCGCAAATAGGGTGTTATTTTTAACTTTTTTTCTCCATTGATTCCTATAATGGAATAAATGTGCGCGCACGTGAAACTCAAGTTAGGATTTTTGCGCTTTTCAGGTTAACACTAGAGCAAAATAAATTATTTTTTTTAAACTTGTAATTTGAGCCTGACAAGCTCAAAAAAATAGTCTAGCAGAGTATTCATCACAATCGAAAAAATTTTTTACTATCCAATTTGTTATCTAGCCCTATATATCTAACTCCATTGTTTAAATGTAATGCCATTTATTTGTAAAAAAAAAAAAAAAAACTTTAATAAATGAGTAGGCAGAATAGTTTGCTTACTTACAAAGCCATTTTTCAGAAAAAAGCAACAACAAAAAACCAAAACAAAACTTGGGTTCTTAGTATCACAATATTATCGCTTTATCAGCCATAAATCTGATAAAGGGAATTTAAAATATGCAGTTTGTAGATCACAATCTATGCTGGAATTCAGAGATAACTCTCTATATTAAAAAATAGACCATGACCCTGTCTTCATAAATTTAATCAAGAGTAAAGGAAATGTCATATTGGTTTAAACAGATTGGAAATTCATAAAATATAGGAATAAAATGCATGGGGGTAAAGGATTCAGATAAAGCTATTACTAAAATGTATAGCTCAAAATGCATAATAACCTGCTTCAAATAGCAGATTACACATTCATTTGTTCACATAACTGACCTCTGGCTATTTTTATTGATCATCTTTAACCAGATTTAGTTTACACAAGAGCAGCAGATTAATAAAAAAAAACAGCTAGAGTGGAAAGATATCATGGTCTGTATCTTGTTTATTAGTAAGCCATAAAGAGCATGATAAAGAAGCCACTGCTGTTATAAATGAATTAATAAAGTTTGCTGAATAAATTTATATTTCTAATTTTGAAATATGTGCTTGTATCATTTATCCAAATCTAGTTTTTCTTATTCTAAGCATAAGAGAAGCCATGTAAAGTCTCATTGGTTTTTGAAGGTTTTTAAACATCTCATCCATTAAAAAAACTCTGAGAACATGCCCTAGATTCAATAGAACCCATTGGTGCAACAAATATCTCATAGAAGAAAAGAACTTTCGGCAACATTGCAGCTGCAATTTGAAACTACAGCCACATCACTGCTTGCTGCATAGAATAATACTGGTGTCATAAAAATGTTTTCAGAACATTTCAAAACAAATAAATTAAAATGGGAGAAAAATGCACTCTCTATGAAATAGTCCACAAAACCCCCCACTGAAAAACACTTTGCTGTTGGCTTAACACTTTTAACTCAATAGTTAGCATAGGAATTATTTGACTGCCGTAAAAAAAAACAAAAAAACAGATTTAATCTTTTCTGTCTCAATGGCTTTTCCCAACTTGAAATCACAATGTCAACCTCTTTTGAATGGCATAGATTTTTTTGAGTTTTCAATAAAATGTCCCTTATTATCAGATACAGATTGTTTTCTTTGCTGTGCTTTGTTCTTTTCCTTGTTGTTATGTTACATTGAGGTCAGTCTTTTTTAAGACAATGAGCTTGGTCAAGTATACATTTAATTTCCTTCACAATCTGAGTCAACGGATTGTAGGAAATTGTCATATAAACTGCCTTTTCAGTTAAGTGTTGGTAAATCTCATATTTATAATCTATCTTGTTTAATACCACCGTGGCTTGACTCCTTTTTAGCCTCTTTTAAAATCAAATCAGATCTGTGTTTTAAATTTTTTAATGAATGAAAATAACTTTTAGAGAAATTGCAAGAATTAGTACCAAGTTTATACCATTTAAACCTTCTCCTGTAATAATGAAATATCAGCTAACACCAATTTTTAAAAAGTCCAAATACTAGGGTTAGTGCTAGGAATACAAAAACACTTTTATTAAATAAACCCAATTCTCCAATATTTACATTAGCAGCATTTGTAGTAGATTGGGTGCTGGCGATATTTCTCCCACTTCACCTGAACCAGTGTCTGATTTTTTAAATATATATTATCCTTGTCCCTTTCTATAAGACCACTAGGTGGCATTTTTTATGTTGTAACACAATGAGTTAATGTTTTTGGTATATATAGAGGGAAGGATATGACATCATCATTGTATGACTAAGGGGTTATTAGAAAAATGTTGCTTTCATGCTTCTTTGGATTCCTTCCAATAAATGGATTCATATGTGTCAACAGAATGCTGATATTGTTGATTTATTTTGGTTGTTTTGGGGACAGTCAAGGATACCTGATAGCACCTGATAATCCGCTCTTTTGCCTGTAAAAAAAATACAAGACCCCCCAAACATTACAACCCACCACCCACACACCCCTACTCTAAAACCCACCCGATCCCCCCTTAAAAAAAACTAACACTACCCCATTGAAGATCACCCTACCTGGAGCCGTCTTCAGCCAGCCGGGCACCAATGGGACAGCAGAGGACATCCGGACCGGCACAAGTCTTCATCTGATCAGGGCAGAAGAGTTCCTCCATCCAGCAGAAGTCTTCATCCAGGCGGCATCTTCTATCTTCATCCGGCGCAGAGCGGGTCCATCTTCCACACATCCGATGCAGAGCATCCTTTTCTTTCCACGGCCGATGACTGAATGAAGGTTCCTTTAAATTACATCATCCAAGATGTTGTCCCTCGAATTCTGATTGGCTGATAGGATTCTATCAGCCAATCGGAATTAAGGTAGGAAAAATCCGATTGGTTGATGCTATCAGCCAATAGGATTGAAGTTCAAGATAGGGTGATCTTCAGGGAGTTAGTGTTAGGTTTTTTAAGGTGGGATCGGGTGGGTTTTAGAGTAGGGGTGTGTAGGTGGTGGGTTGTAAATTTTGGGGGGGGGTCTTGTATTTTTTTTTTACAGGTAAAAGAGCTGATTACTTTGGGGCAATGCCGTGCAAAAAGCCCTTTTAAGGGCTCGTAAAAGAGCTGATTACTTTTGTAATTTAGTATAGGGTAGGGAATTTTATTATTTTGGGGGGCTTTGTTATTTTATTAGGGGGCTTAGATTAGGTGTAATTAGATTAAAATTATTGTAATATTTTTTTAATTTTTGTAATTTAGTGTTTTTTTGTACTATAGTTTAGTTTATTTAATTGTATTTTAGTTTAAATAATTGTAGGTAATTTATTTAATTAATTTATTGATAGTATAGTGTTAAGTGTATTTGTAACTTAGGTTAGGATTTATTTTGTAGGTAATTTTGTATTTTTTTTAACTAGGTAGCTATTAAATAGTTATTAACAAAACACTTTTATTAAATAAACCCAATTCTCCAATATTTACATTAACCGCATTTGTAGTAGATTGGATGCTGGCGATATTTATCCCATCTCACCTGAAGCAGTGTCTGATTTTTTAAATGTATATTATCCTTGTCCCTTTCTATAAGACCACTAGGTGGCATTTTTTGTTGTAACACAATGAGTTAATGTTTTTGGTATATATAGAGGGAAGGATATGACATCATCATTGTATGACTAAGGGGTTATTAGCAAAATGTTGCTTTCATACTTCTTTGGATTCCTTCCAATAAATGGATTCATATGTGTCAACAGAATGCTGATGTTGTTGATTTATTTTGGTTGTTTTGGGGACAGTCAAGGATACCTGATAGCATACAAAGATTATGTTCTAGCTGCTTATATGGTATAATTAAGATAATATAGAGTTCATGATTTGATGACAATGAGACATAGTCCCCCCACCATTTTTAAGCTGTTAAAGCAGCTTTTGAGCCCTTCTGGTATAAAGCTTGACAGAATGCAGCCAATCAGAGTGTCTTCCTACATCAAAAATGACGATTCCGGCCTTCCTCCAATCACAGCGTTGCTTTATTGGAGGATGCCGGAATCGTCATTGCTGACATAGGAAGAGGCTTGCGATGGGTGGGCGAATCGCTGGAGCGGCTTTCAAAATAAAAAGGTAAGTATTTCTACAAATATGGTGCAATGTAAAGTATTATCAATGAAAGTGCCCCTGTTTTTAATAGTATTTTTAAAAAACGGGCACTACTTGATGAAACTTTACATTCACTTTAACTTAACTCACAAATTTTCAGGCATTTTGAATATTATAATTATTACCTCATTTTATGTAATCTCAAATTATATAGCTTATTATAATAAGGACTATATTTTGTAACCCTTTGGTTCAGTCTGGTCTTTTCTGCACTGCAATTGGGAGTCTCCCTCTGTCATTCTTCCAGTCCCTCACATTTTTGCTCATTCTCTTGAAATTCATCCACTCTCACTCCAATCTCACACATCTTTTCATTCACCCTCTCACTCCTGCAATTTTGCATCCTGTCTTTTTTCCACTCTTCTACTGTTTTTTTATTTTTTTATTTGATGTTTCCATTGAATGTATTGTTTGTGTGCTGTTTGTGTATGTATGTATAGTTTGTGTAAAATAATGATGTATTTGAATATAATCATGTTTTGTAAAAAAAAAAATAAACTTCAAGTGATTACCATGATCTTAAATAGGGCACACTAATGTATCCATTTATTAAAAATATAATAGTTTGGGGGGTCGGAGCTAATCATAGAAGAAACAAGACGTGCATTCAAGGAGCTCCTGCTTATTGAAATAAAATACAAAAAAGATCTAAGCAACATGGTCGACAAAGTTTATAAAGCTTTATTGCAACTTTATCTTTAAAGGCTTAAGCTGCCATTATCGACAAATATAGATATTTACGCAGAGAAGGGATTGAAATGCAATGCTCCTATATGAAGAGGCCCTGACCACATGCTATACCGTATTTTCCTGCTTACCACTCCAATCATCTCTAACGAAACTTCAAGAAAACTGCTTCAGAGTGATTCCTACTATATAACAGATCAGTATACAGAGACTATGTAACTTCTACTCAGAGACTTGCTAACAAATTTCCTAGTACGGATAGATCTAAAGGTCAGGCCCACGTATTCCTCCTCTCTCCTAATTTTTCAACCGCACTTTAATATTTGTGCTGTCATATCAGACATCGTTACTGTAGGGAAGTGTGTGGGGAGATTTCAAAACTCGGGTCTTATCATGGAATTTGACCCAAGAGACCCTGTATGTGCGCTAGCAGCATTAGCAGACCTATTTGATGTCCACATGGCTACGCTCACAGCAGAGATCAGATTAGCTTTTTCTACTCCATATAAACTGGAGCTGGCGGCTGAGTATCCCACTTCCCCAGCCAATCTGGTCCCATGTGACATGCAGGATCTCCTGAGGGAGGAAACAAGGAGCCATCAAGAGTAGAGTGGGTCCACGCTTGAATCCTACTCTCTATCATTTAAACAGATTGACACCCCATGCAGCAAAAAGCAAGACGGTAACGCCACTCCTATTTACTCAGGAAGCTCCTATTTACTCAGGAAGAGAAGATATACAGAAAATATACAGAGAGTTCCAATGATTGGTCTACATACAAACCCTACTTGCCGAATCCGACATTCCAATCTGGGGGTGAGAAATGACAAAGAAATTATAATCCCACAATGATAATGTGCAGAGGAGGATGGCCCCACATAATGGGGACTGCACGATTCTTCAGGTGGGATCCAGGGGGCTATGTTATGCATTCAGTGAGACTGGACTGCCGCAAATTGTCATAAGTGGGGGTTATAGCAAGTACCTAGTATTTCATATGTTCTATTCACCAGGGCAACTTACCTGTTTTACAGCTCTGCTTAAAGTTAAAGTTATAGTTGATCATTAAATTAAACAACATTTGCAGTTGATCTCTGGTCATGTGGACTTTATATTGGACATTCAGATGATTATATGTTACGGTACATTGTCTTCTTTTATAGATAACCCTGGGATAGAAAGTAACAGATACACATACTTATCCATTAATCTGAGTGCTTATATTCATAGAGGGACCACTTAGACTATAGTATTGCCACAGTTGGCCAATATGGAATGGAGTATCCCAGTGCTACACACTACATTGGGTGGCTCTATGGCAAATAACCTTTCATTTTATGGGCCTGCAAGTGTACTAAGTGTCCTCTTATTTGTTTTGTTTCCTTTCATCAGCATGACACATTGGTTAGCATCTGCTAGATTGTATTGCATCGCCTCTTATAATCACCCTTCATATAAGGTAACATATACCATGCTATTAGATGCCAGATTCTACAGGAAATTATGACTACCACTAATTCCTTGGTATTGGGCTTAGTCCTGTTGCCTGCGGCCGAGGTGATGGGACATACTGAGAAAGTTAGAATTACTGTTTATATTTTTATAGACCCTTTTGATAAGAGACCTAGAGAGGTTACATGTCCATGAGATCCACCTGCGATTCAACATTTCGTATGCATTGGGGCAATTTTACTTTTACTTTACTGATGAGCATTAAAATAAATGTTTTAAATATATACTACTTATTCTATTAGATACTATGCACTTCCTTACTGAGTAGAAGCATTTATTTCCCTAATGGTGACCATCTGGTGTTGGGAGCCACTTGGTATACCCTTATTCCCTACCAGGGACAAAGATGAGCAGAATGTCTGTTAGTTTAATACATCACCATGTCCCATATGTAAATACAGTTAACATAGTTATATAGATTTGTACAAAGTTACGTCGACTCAGAGTATCTCCCCACGTGCTCCATACATTGGAATCTGTAGAGTTTCAAGTTCTAATTAAAATGCTATTTGCAAGAGCCCAAATTCACATTACCAGTTACTAATATGTGTTATAGCTATTAATAAGACAAATATATGTGAATTATATCACAGGAGGTATTATATATATTAAATGTGACTTCATTCCACTTATATATTTTATATCCCAAGCAGTGTTTATCCGCTGTTCCCTATTAGCTACTATAAAGCCCCAAAGTGGCTGCCAACCTGGCTATCATATGTTTTTCAGTTTATATGACCAAATGGCTCATAATGGCCATCCAACTAGTCAGCCATCTAAGCTATATTATTTATAAAATAGAGGTTTGAGAAGCCTTTTTAATGGTATTCATTGCTGTGTTTTTTTTTTTTTTTTTTTTCTTTTCTTACAAATATCAATGTTTATTGAACAATGGTATACAGGCCCTTGATGTTATAAGGCAATCGTATGTTTTTATCGAAAAACCTCAATAAAAACCTAAAATATATATAATATTTTGTTGTTATCTGGTTATAAACTTCTTTCGGAGAAACTCGAAATCAGAGTAAATCTCATGATATTTATTTAAATTAAAAACATTTGTGTGTTTAATCATAAGTACAAAAATATGTTTTTAAGACTCAGAAATATTGTGCATGTAACAGGTGCACTTTTAAATGAATGACTGGAATGATTTAGAAAACAAAACCAAAATCACCCAACAATGTGCATGATATTCTAATCTATCTCATCTAATTGATTAGAATAGGTAAGACAAATGTTTTCATATTTTTTAAATAAAGGCCTATTTAAATATGTCTCTCTTACCATTTAATATGCAGTTATTATTTACTGGCCGCTCACTGAATTCATGAAAAAATCATAAAACAACAATCTAGAAAGAGTTGGAAAAAATACCTTCAACGTCCCTTATAACTGTATATATAAATAATTGTCTATTTTGCTAAAAAATGAATAATGATTAGCAAAATATGATAGAAGCTTAATTTAATCAAATTAGAGCAAAATTATTATTTGAAGAACACCTTCCAATCCTTATATTGCACTGATTTATTTTCTTCACTTAAAATATACCAACAGTTATTGATTTCCCAACAGCAGGAAATGTGGTATCCCAACAGCAGTAGAACTTAATTGACAACAATCATCTTTTAGATACAGAATACTGAAGCCATAAAATGACTGCAGTCTTTTCCATAATTCACACTGCTACACTGTCACCAATTGAAAGTGTGAAATGATTCCAGCAATCGCTTTTTCTCTAAGACCTACAGCACTGCTTTGTAACAAATATAAAGCTGAATTGCATATTGAAGAACTGATGCTCTAACACTATATTATTTCATTTCAAAGCAGAAAAGGAAAATAAAGTTCAGTTTACCAGACATTTTTAGTAAGACATTTAAAACCAAAGCATAATGAATTGCAATTTTTACTGGTTGTGTATAATTCTGTAAATAAAATTAAAGTTATACCAATAATATATAACTGCTAAACAATGAACAGCTTGAAACTACACTTTGTTACTAGGCATTCAAATATTAATATTCACTTTAAATGGTGAAAGAACATCAGGAAATCAGTGTTAGACGATCAGTTATCAGAAAGAGACAATAGACAAGGCAGATCTTGCACAATGTCATTTTTATATTTAATAATTTTTGTTGTAAGGAAACAATGTTGGGCAATATTAGTTCCACTTGTTAGCTTCTAACAGAAAACACACAGTTGATTAAAATTATGTAAATCTTTCCAAAATGCGATTATATAAACTAGAACTAATGAGGTACAATAAGCACTGTTGCAGAAAAAGCTACTTTAATAACGAGAAGGTAATTTAGATTTTTGGACCAGTCTTTAGTGAAATACAAAATAGTTTCAAAGAATTCATGAAAAATTTATTTTATTTTTTTACAAATGAAGCTGCAATTTAAAAAAAAACACAATGATACGCCTATCATTTTAAAGTTCAAAATAGACTTCATTTTGAAAACTAGAGTACTGTGAATATTTGTCATAATTAGCACATCCATTTTAGGGCCACCAGTAAGTAATAATCTACACAATATAAGAATATTTTACATGACAATAAAAAGGATGCAAAATGAGAAGTAAAGCCAATGCAAACATTTCATTATTTTTTTCTTTATTATTTTTACAATTTGCAGTGTACATTAGAAAATGTCAGTTTAAAAATGTTGTTACAAAGCATTAGTCAAGTTACAAAAGGAAAAACAAACATAGAACTCATAACAAACAAACTACACAATACATATGCTCATTGTTTTGCTTCTAGCCTACTGGTTGTCCCATTCAGGTGTGTCCATAGATAAAGATACGGGGGTACATTGGAGTAGAACTGTTATCACTCAGAAGCTCTCATGGCTTGTTTTCTGTGAGGTACTCTCAATATACCAAGTTACATTCATAATAATATCAGTATGAAAGGACATTAAAATACGATTCTAGTTAGCGTGCTGTTTAGAGAGAATAAAAGCGGTTATGGGAAGGATGGGTGGAAGGGTGTACTGTGGAAGGCAAGGAGGTGGGTTTGGATGGTGGGAGGGGGTTGTCTCAGGTCCTGAGGCCGGAGATCCCTTCATTTCTAATAAATCTGTGTTGTTGTTATGAAGCGGGTATATAATATTTGGGGGTAGTGTTAGTGAGAGACTGGAGAGATTCCTCCCAAAAACATTTGTCATCTAAAAAGAATGATAGCTTATTGTGTTTCAAAGTATTCATACTCTTCCAGGCCTAAAAGCTCTGTCCCCCTATTCAGCCACTTGGGTCTTGTAGGAGACTCTGGTGCTTTCCATGATTGAGCAATTAATAACTGTTGAGTCCTATCTGCAGAAGCAGAAATTTGATTTTACAGGGGAGCAATAATCGGGTTTAATTACAAATTTCCCCCCAGGATTGATTGGAAGTAGAGCTCTACCTCTGTCCATAGAGGTTTTATTTTGGTACAGTGCACCACATATGTAGTAGGCTGCCATACTCTCTGCACCCCCTCCAACACTTACGTGATTAATCTGGGTTCATGGTATTTAGTCTAGTCGGGGTGAGGTACCAGCGAAGCAATATTTTATAGTTCATTTCAAGGATCTGTGGGGATGTTGAGGTTTTTTTAGTGTTTGAAAAATGTTATCCCATTCCTTCGGGTGCAGTTGAGTGCCAAGATCATTAGACCATATGGTTGTATAGGGTGGTAATTGTGTTTTGTGGTGCTCTAGTAGAAACCTGTGGGACAGTGATAGCGCATTTTGGACTGCAATGGTTTTGTCACACAGGCTCTCGGAAGGTGTAAAAGGTTGTAGCAGGTCTGGTTTGTGTGGTGATGTGTGTACAAAGTGATGTTGTTGTGCATATTTTAACCAGCCTGTGAAACTTCCGTCTGCTAAATTTTCAAGTTTGTGTCTTTCTAACAATTTCAGAAATTGTTTTAACTTTATGCTCTTGATAAAGGCTTCTTTTACCCGAAATGCGTTGAGTTGTATTTTAAATAAAAACTGAAGCTGCACCTGAAAACACCTTTGTGATGATTTTAATAAAAGGCTTATTTTAACTGCAATCTTGTGAGTATAACCAGTTTGTGCGCCTACCACATTGTCTGAAATCTGCTACACTATTGTGAGCTCTTTTATTTTGGAGGTGAAAGCAACAAGGTTGACTCAGAGTAC
This sequence comes from Bombina bombina, assembly GCF_027579735.1. Taxonomy (NCBI): domain Eukaryota; kingdom Metazoa; phylum Chordata; class Amphibia; order Anura; family Bombinatoridae; genus Bombina; species Bombina bombina. The sequence goes on along the minus strand of NC_069503.1, from coordinate 881,614,407 downwards.
GTGGACAGCTTGGTTCCCTGGAGGTGACTCAATTTTAATTGCCTGCTGCAAGGAAAAAATTCAGCCACGTTACGAACAAGAGAAAACAGGGGTCAATCCTAAAACTATATAAAAAAGAAGAGGGTGCTAATACCATAAAAACAAATCCCTTAGGTGATTACTACTCTAATACTCAACACTCAATATGTGATTCATTTAAAATTATTTACAAAATAAATTACAACTATGTTAGAAATTAAATAACTCTTTGTGCTATACATTTTAGTATTATGTATTAGTTGAAGTTATGTTTCTTTATATCATAACATAGTTTAGAAGTATCTACATTGGAAATTATTAAAAATAACTTGGATACATTTGTATATGTGTCTATAGATATTAGATTAACTATCGTGTTAATGGGCATGTTGATGGCTTTTTGTAATCTTTATATATTTTTAATAATTTGGTAAAATATTGCATTTCTTTAAAATTAATACTTTAAAAATGTTTCTTGCCTGCCTTAAGTGCCCATGTAAGCAAAGATAGCAGAAACGGATAATTGGTTGTAGGCTGAGACTACTAATGATTAGGTTAAGCAGGCTTTTTTAACGAAGAGCATATTGCAAAGATGCTTTCCAGGTTTATGGAGTATCACTTTATTATGCATTGGAATGCACTGTTATATTAAGAGCTAGATTACAAGTGGAGCGGTAATTACTGCTCCGGCTTGCACGCTATCACCGTTATGAGGTAGCACTCGTATTACAAGTTGAAAGTAAATGGTTATCACTTGAGCGTTAACCCGACTGTGAAAAGAGGAGAACCTACAATATCATGATCACGTTAACTTACTCTCCCATTGACTTCAGTGGAGAGCGAAAAGTGGAAAAAATGTAATACCCATACTAGCATGCTAACCCGAATCCCCATAAGACCCCTACTCTAATAACCCGTCAACCAGTGCATATCTCACCCAAAAGTTTCCTCTACACTATTAACCCCTAAATCATCACCCCCTCATCACAAACTACTTCTTTACACTATTAACCCCTAAACTGCCACCCCTACATCACAAGCTAAACCTCTACACGATTAATCCCTAAACCACCACACACCCCACCGCAGTGTAACTTTCTTCACTATTAACCCCTAAGCTGCCCCCCCCAAGGCAAAGTAACACACAAACATTAAATGGTAAATCCTAAGGAAAAAACCCAGACTAACAGATTAAAAGTCCCAAAATACAATTTGGTAAAAAAATAAATATAAAAAACACAGCAATGTTATTACCAGTTTATTTAATTAATGTCAATTCAAATGTTAGAAGAAAGCCAAAACTATAATAATAAATATTTATTATGACAAAAACAGAAAGCCTAAACATTCTCCTCATAATCCAGCATATGTATACATTTTCTAACTCAAGGAGCATTGGGGTTTGATTCCTGGGTCACTCATGCGCTTTCAGAAAAAAGCAAATGACAATGTTTTATGTAATTTAACCTCTACATACATGGAAAAATCAGCTCAGGTTCCTAAGCCTGCCGCTCTGTGGTAGAGGGAGGTTAGAGAATCCACCACCAGCTTTTATGGCCTTACATCCTAAATTACAGAACGTCCTGAATGTGTTACATTAGCATAACTTTTGCACAGACACACTTGATTTACTTGCAGGGTAGTCCAATAAAGTTTTTAGGCAACAGGAAAAAATTTGATATCAAACACCATGCATTTTACATTCTTTATTGCTCTAAGGTATTATTACTCATAAAAGTATATTCTTTACAAGGCTTGTTGGGTTGCTAATGACCTCAGTACTTAGTGATGTGCACCTTATCTATCTATATATCTATCTAGTGTAGAAATAGGGCAAGCCCTGATATCTGTTAAATATAGAATAGACACTAAAACAACGTAAAAGAAAGAAGAAGGAAGCATGATTATAACAAGAATACACAGGATATTAGTTATCACCATGAAAAAATAGTCTTCAGTTTTGTCAGGGTAATCTTTTAGTGACAATTCAGAGATGTGTTCCTTTTATTGGTAGTGATCACATACTTTGTTTTCTTTTCTATTGCTATTTTTTGAAAATTCTTGGCCCCCTTTTGTGGAATTGTTAAGATTTAGTTGAATATTACTGGTTGTTTTATGAGTAGTGTTAGTGTAGTTTTCTCAGTTCTTCTGCTACTTGGTTATATTGCCACTTTAAAACGGTTGCAGTAGAGAATAATTTCTAGAGTAGCAAACTTTTATAAAACTGTTCACATACACCTAGATTGCGAGTTTTGCGTTTGTGTTTTAACGCTGAAAAAAATGGCCATTTCAGCGTTAAAATAGCAACGCAGCCATTATGAGTCTTGTTGGTATAGCTGTACCGCAAGCATTTTAGCCTGTAACGCAACGTCAGTACCGCACTCAAAAAAATGTTTTTGCATGGGATTTCCATAGTGCTGCCATTACAAGTTTTGCGGTGAGGCTAAAAAGCTTGCGTTACAGCCTATACCGACACAATCCGTTCCACAATCTTAGAGCAGAAGTTATGAGTTTTAAGCAACAAAACTGTTTCACAAAACTCATAACTAAAGTGTTACAAAGTACACTAACATCCATAAACTACCTATTAACCCCCTAAACTGAGCCCTCCCGCATCACAAACACGATTTTAAAGTTATTAACACCAAATCTGCCACTCCCGACATCGCCGCCACTAATAAAATTTATTAACCCCTATTCGACCACACCACAACATCGTCACCACTATACTAAAGTTATTAACCCCTATTCCCCCACACCCCAACATCGCCCACACTATAATAAAGATATTAACCCCTATTCTGCTGCTCCCTGACTTTGCTGCCACTAAATAAAGTTATTAACCCCTAAACCTCTGGCCTCACATCACTGCCACTAAATAAACCTATTAAACCCTAAACCACCAGCCCCCCACATCACAAAAACTAAATTAAACTATTAGCCCCTAAACCTAACAACCCCCTAATGATAAATTAAAATTACAAGATCACTATCTTAAAATAAATAAAAACTTACCTGTGAAATAAAAAAGAAAACTAAGTTTAAACTAACAATTATACTAACATTACTATTACTATTACTAAAATTAAACTAACTATCAATTAAATAAATTAAATTATTATTAAAAAAACCTAACACTACTAAAAAAAAATTAAATCTAAAGTTACAAAATATTAAAAATACTAAATTACAAAAAATACTAAATTACAAAAAAATAACAAACAAAATGATTCAAAGTACAAACAATTACACCTAATCTAATAGCCCTATCAAAATAAAAAAGCCCCCCCCAAAAATAAAACTCCCTACAAGCCTACAATTAACTACCAATAGCCCTTAAAAAGGCCTTTTGTAGGACATTGCCCTAAATAAATCAGCTCTTTTCCAAGAAAAAAAAAATACAAAGACCACCCAACAGTAAAACCCACCACCCAAACAAACCCCAAAAATAAAAAAAACCTAAGCTACCCATTGCCCTGAAAAGGGCATTTGTATGGGTATTGCCCTTAAAAGGGCATTCAGCTCTTTTTCTTGCGCTTAAAAGGGCATTCAGCTTTTTTAAGACAAGCCCAAACCCTAATCTAAAAAAAACACTGAAAGAAACATTAACCACCGACAATCCACTTACAGTTTTTGAAGTCCGGACATCCATCCTCATCCAGGTGGCAAGAAGTCTTCATCCAGACGGCAAGGTCTTCATCCATCCAGGCGGTGTCTTCTATCTTCATCCAGGCGACATCTTCTATCTTCATCCCGGCGGCGCGGAGCGGCTCCATCCTGAAGACATACAGCACGGAACATCCTCTTCATACGATCGCTGCCGTATACTGAATCTTCAATGCAAGGGAACCTTTTTAAAATGTCAATAGGAATTAAAGGGACGTTATTTTGAAAAGGCTCCCTTGCATTGAAGATTCCATTTACGGCGTAGATACGACCATATGAAGAGGATGCTCCGAGCCGGATGTCTTCAGGATGGAGCCGCTCCGCGCCACTGGGATGAAGATAGAAGACGCCACCTGGATGGATGAAGACCTCGTCGCCTGGATGAGGATGGATGTCCGGACTTCAAAAAACTGTAAGTGGATCATCTGAGGTTAGTGTTAGGTTTTTTTAAACTTTTTTTGGGTAGGTTTTTTTTTTAGATTATGGTTTGGGCTTGTGTATATGAGCTGAATGCCCTTTAAAGGGCAAGAAAAAGAGCTGATTGCCTTTTTACGGGCAATGCTCATACAAATGCCCTTTTGCAGGGCAATGGGTAGCTTAGGTTTTTTTTATTTTTGGGGTTTGTTTGGGTGGTGGGTTTTACTGTTGGGTGGTCTTTGTATTTTTTTTTTTTAAAGTTAGTTTTTTTATTTTGGAGGCTTGGTTGGGTGGTGGGTTTTACCGTTGGGGGGTCTTTGTACTTTTTTCAGGGAAAAGAGCTGATTTCTTTAGGGCAATGCCCTACAAAAGGTTCTTTTAAGGGCTATTATAGGCTAGGTTTTTTTATTTTGGGGGGCTTTTTTATTTTTATACAGCTATTAAATAAGGTGTAATTGTTTTATTTTTCGTAATTAAGTATTTTTTTAATTTTTTGTAAATTAGTATTTATTTTTTATTTTTTAGTAGTGTTAGGTTATTTTAATAATCAAATTAACGGCTAGATCACGAGTTTTGTCGGTAAGGCTGTGCGTTGCTAACGCTCCTTTTTTTCTTACCGCTCCCTTTAAACAACGCTGGTATTACGAGTTTTCTTTAAGCTGGCGTTAGCCTCAGAAAAGTAAGCATTGAGCAAAATTTAGCTCCACATCTCACCTCGATACCAGCATTGCTTATGGTAGAGGTAAGCTGGCAAAACGTGCTCGTGCACGATTTCCCCATAGGAAACAATAGGGCTGAGCTGGCTGAAAAAAACCCAACACCTGCAAAAAAGCAGCGTTCAGCTCCTAACGCAGCCCTATTGTTTCCTAAGGGAAAATAAATAATATGTCTACACCTAACATGAACCCCGAGTCTAAACACCCCTAATCTTACACTTATTAACCCCTAATCTGCCGCCACCGACATCCTCGCCACCTGCATTATACTATTAACCACTAATCTGCCGCTCTGGACACCGCCGCCACCTACATTATACTTATAAACCCCTAATCTGCTGCCCCCAACATCGCCGACCCCTACATTATAGTTATTAACCCCTAATCTTCCCCCCAACATCGCCGCAACTATATTAAATTTATTAACCCATAATCTGCCGCCGCCAACGTCGCCGCCACTATAATAAATTTATTAACCCCTAAACCTAAGTCTAACCCTAACCATACCCCCCAACTTAAATATAATTTAAATTAAAATAAATTAATTTTACATAATTAAATAAATTAATCCTATTTAAAACTAAATACTTACCAATAAAATAAACCCTAAGATAGCTACAATATAACTAATAGTTACATTGTAACTAGCTTATGATTTATTTTTATTTTACAGGCAACTTTGTATTTATTTTAAATATGTAGAAAAGTTATTAAATAGTTATTAACTATTTAATAACTACCTAGCTAAAATAAGTACAAAATTACCTGTAAAATAAATCCTTACCTAAGTTACAATTACACCTAACACTACACTATCTTTAAACTAATTACCTAAACTACCTACAATTAATTACAAATAAATTAAATAAACTAAATTACGAAAAAAAACACTAAATTACAGAAAATAAGAAAGAATTACAAGAATTTTAAACTAATTACACCTAATCTAATCTACCTAATAATATAAAAAAGCCCCCCAAAATAATAAAATTTCCTTACCCTATACTAAATTACAAAATACAATACCCCCCAACATTACAACCCACCACCCACACACCCCTACTATAAAAAAAAAAAAACCTAACACTAACCCTCTGAAGATCAGTTGTGCAGTGGAGGGCTGGAGGTAGGAGCGCTCTGTCAGCACCATGAAGAGATCCACCTACCCAGGCACAGTGTGTGGCATTTAAATTTTGACTGCAGTTGGAGGCAAAACCTAGATGTCACCATGGTATGTAAATATAGAGCCATAAGAAATACCTCAGCTAACGGGTATTATGCTTGATTTAAGGTTAGTGTTTTTAATTATTCAGTTGTTAAAAGTAATCTATTAACACTGATACTTGTGCAACCATTTATTATTTTATGATTTTTTTTACACATAATTTCTAATTCTTATTTTTGCCTGAGCTTTGTTTGCCCTCACCTCTGACAAGACACAAATTTTGTCAAATTACATTGGGCATAGTTGCCAACTGTTGTGTACTCTTGTGCAGTGGTATAATTGTCACAGAAGTCTGGCCAAGAATGTGTTGACTATAAATGTCAAACTATGGGAATCAGATGTGATGTCTGTTGCTTTTCTGTATATACTTTCTGTATATATTATTTTTTTCCTAAACATTATTTCATAACCCCTGAACAAGACAGTATTTAATATTGTGTGCATACTCTGTGCAATTTACATTGGGTTTTGAGATGGCACACAGTGAATAGCACTATGTAAACTCAAAATCAGTTGACATGGTCAGCACTCAATTAACCTGCTTATGTTTACATTAAATCTCAATCCTTAGGATTCACTACACAATATTTAATGGGCTATTAAATATAGTAGAACCTATATTAATAATTAGAATAAAAATAAATAAAGGCTCTGTGCAGCAACCTTTTTCTGATTGCTAAATGTAAATGTAAGCATCAGCTGGTGATACTGCTGCTGAAGCAAATAATGTGAATAGTAAGACCATGGGCTTTGGCCCATTAACAGGCCTTTCTCAAGCCATAATTAAAATGAACTAACACTACTAACAAAGCAATGGGATATATGAATAATGCACCAGCTAATCCATGTTGATTTGTTATGCCTCTTACACACCTCATCCAAAAGCTCAACCAATAGATCTATAAAGTTATTTCAATGTCTTAACACAACACATTTGAATATCATGTGACCTGGTTTAAGCCAATAACATATTTATATACTGTCTCCATGACATTGTTTTTTGATAATTAAAAGGGATATGAACCCCCAAAAAAAGGTCTTTTGTGATTCAGACCAAACATACATTTTTAAAAAGGTTTCCAATTTACTTATATTATCAATTTGCTTTGTTTCCATTGCATTCTTTGCTAAGTAGATACCGAGGTGTCTGGAAAACTACATAGCAGGAAATACTGCTGTTTTGTGCTCTTGCAAATTGATAACATTTTTACAAAAACTGCTGCCATATAGAGCTCCAGACACGTGAATGCTCATGAGCTTACCTCCCTACTTTTCAACATGATACCGATAGAACAGAGAAAATTTGATAATAGAAGTAATTGTTTAAAAGTGCATGCCCCATCTGAATTATCAAAGAAAAATGTTGGGTTTAATGTCCCTTTAAATTTTTGCTGCTAAGCATTTTTTCACATCCTTGTGGTTAGACAATTTTGAGCTATTTTTGCTGGTTAAATTTAAACAATATTGGAATAGAAGAAGAGTGTAAAAAGGTTAGAGCAGGGGCGTATTAATAGATAGGCCAACAAAGCCGGTGCCTAGGGCAGCAATTTTTTTGTGGGGCAGCACTTGTGCACTGCACTTGAATATCTGGCTGCTTTAAAAAAAACGAGCGGTCACGTGACTGGCTTTTTGCCGAGGTCACGTGATGTTTTTAACCAGCCAGCTTCCACTATCTGTTTGCATGCTGTGGAGGACTGGAGCGGTCGACAACAAACTCAGGTAGGGCACTCTTAGTGATCAGTAGTCAAGTCAGTGTCTTGGTCATGGGTGGGTGACTGTCACTTAGTTAGTGATAGAGGGAGCCGCTGCCTATGGGAGTTTAATCACTTTTTTGTGAGATCAACTGGCATGGCAATAATAGGGTTAAATCAACTACTATGTGCTACTAGCAATAAAAGGGGTTAAATATATGCGCTGTGTGTTTGTAGCAATGGCAATATGGGTGTTTAATCCTTGATCTGTGTGTTACATGATGATTTCTGTTTTGTTCATGTTACTGAAAATACTCAACTGGCATGGCAATAACATGGTTAAATCAACTACTATGTGTTATTGGCAATAAAAGGGGTTAAATATATGAACTATGTGTTTGTAGCAATGGCAATATGGGCATTTAATCCTTGATCTGTGTGTTAAATGATGATGTCTGCTTTGTTCATGTTACTGGCAATATTTGTATTAAATCCCTCTTCAGTGTGTGTTACCGCCAATATTAAATCTCTCCACTGCATAAAAGAGGGTTAAAGGGACATAATACTCATATGCTAAATCACTTGAAACTGATGCAGTATAGCTGTAAAAAGCTGACAGGAAAATATCACTGAGCATCTCTATGTAAAAAAGGAAGATATTTTACCTCACAATTTCCTCAGCTCAGCAGAGTAAATTCTGTGTAAAAAGTTATACTCAGCTGCAGATAATTTTTTTTTAAAAGAAATGAACAGCAGCCAATCAGCATCAGCAGTGCTGGGGTCATGAACTCTTTTACTGTGATCTCATGAGATTTAACTTAACTTTTATGAGATTCCATTGTAGACTTCCTTACACTGAATAGGGAAATAACATGAGAGGCTCATCTAGGGTTGCCACCCGTCCCTTAAAATACAGAACACCTATAAGTTACACATGCTGCAGGGTGTGCAGTGAGGAATATGAATGGTGCTGTCCAGAAACACAGACACTCAAAAGTGCAGAGTAAATCCACTTTATTGAATACAGGCAGCAGTATATGAGTCACCCTGCATATGCATTTAGGTTAAAATCAACCCACCTGAGCGAATGCAAGCCCTACTACTTAAGACATTAAAAAAAAAAAAAGATGTTACACACTGACCAATGCTCCTATTTTTACTTCCATATCAGACGTGGAAAGTAAAATATTAGTGTTTAAGAGAAAGCCTAGGGGGTACTAACATCTGGAGGTTGGATAGCACAGCAGTGCTAAATCCTCATCTAATATACTTTTATGGGCTAATCCACAAGTACGCTAAGCAGAAGGAGTGCTAAAAAATAAAAAGAAGAAATTGTGGTTTTTACAAAGCCTTAAACTCTTAATATATCTAATGCAAGTTGAGTAAGTTAATCTCCCAAGCACAGGCTTACTGCTGTGAAAATCATACACATGGAACCCAGGGCATCACATTTATATGCAAATACTGACTTTTCACCCCAGACTTAACTCGCCCTTTCTCTAAACCTGTCCTGGTGTCAGTTAAAATGGAGATAGTTTTATCTTTATCTTTATATTTAGTATAGACACATTCTTATAGGATCATGCATCTCGTATTTAAAGGGACATTCCAGTCAAAACTGGAATGCACATGGGTACATTCCACATTTGAATAGAATAATTTTTGCAATATACATGTATTAGCAAAAATGCTTATAATAAAAGTTATTGCTGTTTCAGTAGTGTATTTAAGTATGCTCTGTGTACCAGCATTTTAAATACAGCACTTGCTCAGACAGCCTAAAGTGCTTGTGACATCTGGTAATTACTCAATTTGTTAATTGTTGACAAGATACAAACCCCACTAGAGATTGGAGCAGCTGCAGTATTAAAATGTTGGTGCACTGAAAATATCTAGCTATGCTTCACATGCATGTGCAGAGAAAAATGTTAACGCTAAAATAGAGATAGCTTTTACTAGAACCATTTTTGCTAATGTATGTATATTGTAAATATGTTTCTATCCAAAAATGTAGTTCATCTAGGTGCAATTCAGTTTTGACTGGAATATCCCTTTAAAGGAAATGAAATAAATTGCCCAGTTATATAAGAAATGGTCAAATTTATATCAGACACGTGATACATAAAGGGACCGTAAAATCAAAATGAAACTTTTTATGATTCAGAGCGCCCAAATGTTATACAAATTCCCAATTTACTTCTAATATAAAATTTTGCTTTTCCCCATTGATATCTTTAAAATCATACCTAGGATGATGCAGCATTTAAAAATGTGGTGTTTATTTGCAAAAGGATGTGCGCCAATACCCCCTGTTTTGTGTAACTATTTGGTCACATTGGCAGCACTCCCAAAGATCTATATAAATTTTTTGTAAGGTGTCCTAAACCAAACTTTGTATTTGTATTTATAAATCAAAGGGAGACTGATCATCTTCCATTGGTTAAAGCACCCCACCCAAGCTCAGGTGTTCTCATGACAGTATAACGGAGTTGTGTATATAAAGCCAGGGAGTCGTATTCTATTATGAAGAGAAAAAGCAGGAATGATTCAGCCCATAAAGGAAAAATATTGTAGTGTTAGAACCAGTCAACATTGGGACACCTTGTAAGTTGGTGCCTGACTAAGCAGAATATGGCCATATTGTGTGACTAAGATCCCAATTTTATTTAAAAGCATAGATGCTTTTGCAGGCGATTTTTTGCAGCATTTAACAATGTGGTGTTTATTTGCAAACGGATGTGTGCCAATACCCCCTGTTTTGTGTGTGTGTATGTGTGTATATATATATATATATATATATATTTAAGAATAAAAGAAATATATAGGGGGCCCCTTTGGCAACAAATAAAATGTGTAAGATATTATTTATAAATGGTACTACTATGTAACAATATAATATACAATATTGCAATATATCTGAAGCAAAAAAACCTTTGCAAAAAAATAAAAAATATTAAATCCGTAGATATAAAGAAAAGTTCAAGTCCCCTATATCAAAAAGGGAGGGTATTAAAAGAAGAACACTGTGATGTATAGTAAATCCAGGTCAAGGCAGCTGTCTGTGTTTGGATCCAATACCAAGATCCAAGATCAGCAATACTGCAGACATCATAAAGGAACAGAAGCACGCACACACATGGCCTAGCACTGTTTATCCTCTTGTGGGATTGTTTCTCATTTCATCAAGTTTAATAAAACATATTCTTTTATGTGAAGAAAAATATTCAGATTTCATGTCAGATTAGGATTAGCGCACTTGAGTAAACGTGATCGGTTTTGCGGCATCAGAACCTAAGCGCAGAGAAGGGGTAAGTAGCACAGCAATGGCAGCATTTTTAAAAATATATATGTATATGCTTATATACATATATATTTATGTGTTTATATGTATATACACACATTAACACATAAATATATATGTATATAAGCCTATAAATATATATTTACAGGGAACACACAGTTCCCATAGACTGCAATGTGAAGGTCCCTATGCCCACCAACTTTAAAGCCCCAAAACTGCCTAGTGCAGTTGTTTTTTATTTTTAAAAAAATGCAAAAGTTTTTTATTTAAAAAAATGTTTTGAGGGTGTTTGGGGCACTTTTAGAAAATTAAACCAGAGATCTAGGGGCGTATTTATCAAGCTTCTTCAGGCTCACCGGAAACAGAAGTTATGAAGCAGCAATCTAAAGACCACTGCTCCATAACTTGTCCGACTGCTCTGATGCGGCGGAAAGAAATTGACATTTATATCGAATACGATTGGGTTGATTGACACCCCCTGCTAGCGGCCAATTGGCCGCAAATCTGCAGGGGGCGGTATTGTACCAGCAGTTCTCAAGAACTGCTGGTGCAATGATAAATGCCGACAGCGTATGCTGTCGGCATTTATTGATGTGTGGCAGACATGATACGCTACATCCTATCATATCCCTCTGCACTATAATAAATAGACCCCTTACTCTCTGGTTAATTTTCTGAGAGCTAATTGCTACAGCAAGCCCTTTAAATTCAGTTGAACTGTGTTATCAAGATTCCAGATAACTGTCTTAACAATGGAAAATACTTCAGAGCAGTGACCATACATTGTGGACCCATGTGCTTAGATAACTTGGAAATATAACATAGGAATCTTAAAATAATATAATTTGTTCCCAGCATTCATGTCTCTATATGAATCTCAAGTGTAAACATATATTGGTTGCCCCATTTTGTTTGTTCTTTGTGTCAGGGTTCTTAGATCCTTTGTTTCAAAATACACAACCACCGGAACATCTTAAATACCATTAAAGAGACATAATTCCCAAATGTTAAAGCACTTGAAAGTGATACAAAAACTGAGTAGAAAATATCACCTGAACAAGTCTATTTAAAAAATGAATATATAATAAGGATGCTAGTCCCAAGACTTGCAAGGAAGCATGCATCTGGAAAGTCATGTTATTTCCCCCCTCAGTTTAAAGAAGTTTACTATGAAATTTATACAAATTTGTCATATATATTTTTTCTAAAAAATTTAAAAGTTACAGCACTTTCATTTTTTATTCCCCTGTGTTATGTGACAGCCATAAACAAATAACAAAATGCATATATTTTTACTCTGTGAACTCTTGCACATGCTCAATAGGAGCTGGTGCCTCAGAAAGTGTGCAAATATTTTGATAATAAAAGTATTTTTATTTTTTAATTGCATTATGTCAACTTAGCTTTGACTTTAGAATCCCTTAAAGGGACATAATACCCAAATGTTTAAACACTTGAAAGTGATGCAGCATAGCTGTAAAAAGCTGACTAGAAAATATCACCTGAACATCTCTATGTAAAAAAGGAAGATATTTTACCTCAAAAGTTTCTCAGTAGCCACATTCCATTGTAAAGGACTTCTAAGCAGCAAATCAGTATGTCTGTCCCGGGACAGCTGAAGGATTGAGCCTCATGCACTCTCATGTTATTTCCCTATTCAGTGTAAGGAAATTTACAATGAAATCTCATGAAAGTTAAGTGAAATCTCTTGAGATCACAGTAAAAAAGTTCATGACCTCAGCACTGTTGATGCTGATTGGCTGCTGTTCATTTCTTCATTTATTTATTTTTTATCTGCAGCTGTCGGCATTTATCACTGTACAAGCAGTTCTAGTGAACTGCTTGTGCAATGCCGCCCCTGCAGATTCGCGCAGGGGGTGTCAATCAGCCCGATCATTTAGGATTGTGCAGATTGAAGACCGCAGCCTCAAAGGCTTGCATGGAAACAGGGGCATCAATCTCCATTCAGAGCTTGATAATTCGACCCCATAGAATCATTTATTGGTGGAAATATATATTTTGTCTATAAAAAGTTGTTTAAAGAAAAGAGTGTATATCTATCTATGAAATTAAAAAGGTGTGTCATTTCAAAATATGTTTAATATTGTATGGGTAGATATTTTATTTTTGTAGTTACTTAAGTCAATTTCTTTTATAAAGGTGGTGAGAGTCCACACATCATTGCTCCTGGGAAATATCTTTCATGACTACTAGGAGGAGGCAAAGATTTAAAAAAAATCAAAGACTTTAAAACCCCTGCCACCTTATTGAAACTAGTCTTATCTTTGCCTCCACAGGAGGAAGGTGTAGAATAAAGGTGCTCCAGATGTTTTCAGAGAGAGGGGTCTGCAGAACGATTTTAGGTCCAGCTTCTCCTCAGAGATCTACTGTTTGAAAGAGAGAAGCTTTGGATGGAGTATGAAGTAGTGGCACAATTAAACCCGGTGGGAGAAAGTCAGAGGCCTGCCAGAGGTGTTGCAAGGACCTGTCCCTAGCCTCTTTTAATAGGTGAGTATGGTGTTTTTTATATCACTTAGCCTATAGACTATTAGTTGGTACATTTGGGGTTGTAAATCATAGCCAAGGGACTATTGTGACTATTGTGACAGGTATCTTTTTTATATGATTGGTTTAAGAAATATTTATAGAATTTTAAACCCTATCAGCTAAATCACGAGTTTTGTCAGTAAGGCTGTGCGTTGCTAACGCTCCTTTTTTTCTTAACGCACCTTTTAAACAACGTATCTAACACCCTAACATGAACCCTGAGTCTAAACACCACTAATCTTACACTTATTAACCCCTAATCTGCCGCCCCCGACATCCTCGCCACCTGCATTATACTATTAACCCCTAATCTGGCGCTCCGGACACTGCTGCCACCTACATTATACTTATAAACCAGTAATCTGCTGCCTCCAACATCGCTGACACCTACATTATAGTTATTAACCCCTAATCTGCCCCCCCAGCGTCGCCGCAACTATATTAAATTTATTAAACCCTAATCTGCCGCCGCCAACATCGCCACCACTATAATAAAGTTATTAACCCCTAAACCTAAGTCTAACCCTAACTACCCCCCTAACTTAAATATAATTTAAATTAAACAAAAATAATTTAAGATAATTAAATAAATTAATCCTATTTAAAACTAAATACTTACCGATAAAATAAACCCTAAGCTAGCTACAATATAACTAATAGTTACCTTGTAGCTAGTTTAGGATTTATATTTATTTTACAGGCAACTTTGTATTTATTTTAACTAGGTACAATAGTTATTAAATAGTTATTAACTATTTAATAACTACCTAGCTAAAATAAGTACAAAATTGCCTGTAAAATCCTAACCTAATTTACAATTACACCTAACACTACACTATCATTAAACTAATTTCCTAAACTACCTACAAATAATTACAATTAAATTAAATAAACTAAATTACGAAAAACAATAAACACTATATTACAGAAAATAAAAAAGAATTACAAGAATTTTAAACTAATTACACCTAATCTAATTCCCCTAATAAAATAAAAAAGCCCCCAAAAATAATAAAATTTCCCTACCCTATACTAAATTACAAATAATTTACAAATTAAAAGGGGCTTTTGTGGGGCATTGCCCCAAAGTAATCAGCTCTTTTACCTGTAAAAAAAAATACAATACCCCCCAACATTACAACCCAGCACCCACGCACCCCTACTCTAAAACACACCAAATTGGAACAGCCAATAGAATGTGAGGTCAATCCTATTAGCTGATTGGATTAGCCAATTGGATTGAACTTCAATCCGATTGGCTGATAGCATCAGCCAATAGGATTTTTCCTACCTTAATTCCGATTGGCTGATAGGATTCTATCAGCCAATCGGAATTCAAGGGACGCCATCTTGGATGACATCATTTAAAGGAACCTGCATTCTGCTTTAGGACTTCGTTTGAGGAGGATGCTCCGCGTCAGCTGGATTGAAGATGGACCTGCTCCGCTCCGGAAGGAGGAATATAGAAGATGCCGCCTGGATGAAGCCTTCTGCCATCTGGAGGACCTCTTCTGCCCCAATCGGATGAAGCCTTCTGCCATATGGAGGACCACTTGTGCCCGACTGGGTGAAGATGGCTCAAGGTAGGGTTATCTTCAGGGGGTTAGTGTTAGGTTTTTTTAAGGGGGGATTGGTTGGGTTTTAGAGTAGGGGTGTGTGGGTGATGGGTTGTAATGTTGGGAGGGTATTGTATTTTATTTTTACAGGTAAAAGAGCTGATTACTTTGGGGCAATGCCCTGCAAAAGACCCTTTTAAGGGCTATTTGTAATTTAGGATAGGGTAGGGAAATTTTATTATTTTGGGGGGCTTTTTTATTTTATTAGGGGGATTAGATTAGGTGTAATTAGTTTAACATTCTTGTAATTCTTTTTTTATTTTCTGTAATTTAGTGTTTAATTTTTTCGTAATTTAGTTTATTTAATTTAATTGTAATTAATTGTAGGTAGTTTAGGTAATTAGTTTAATGATAGTGTAGTGTTAGGTGTAATTGTAATTTAGGTTAGGATTTATTTTACAGGTAATTTTGTACTTATTTTAGCTAGGTAGTTATTATATAGTTAATAACTATTTAATAACTATTCTACCTAGTTAAAATAAATACAAAGTTGCCTGTAAAATAAATATAAATCCTAAGCTAGCTACAATGTAACTATTAGTTATATTGTAGCTAGCTTAGGGTTTATTTTATCGGTAAGTATTTAGTTTTAAATAGGATTGATTTAATTAATTATCTTAAATTAATTTAGTTTAATTTAATTTAAATTATAGTTAAATTAGGGGGGGTTAGGGTTAAACTTAGGGGTTAATAAATTTATTATAGTAGCGGCGACGTTGGGGGTCAGAAGATTAGGGGTTAATAAATGTAGGTAGGTGTCAGCGATGTTGGGGGGGCAGATTAGGGGTTAATAAAATGTAACTATTGTTTGTGAGGCGGGAGTGCGGTGGTTTAGGGGTTAATACATTTATTAAAGTGGCGGCGATGTCCGGTCAGCAGATTAGGGGTTAATAATTGTAGGTAGGTGGCGGTGACGTTGGGGGCGGCAGATTAGGGGTTAATAAATATAATGTAGGTGTCGGCAATATTAGGGGCAGCAGATTAGGGGTTCATAGATATAATGTAAGTGGCAGCGATGTCCAGTCGGCAGATTAGGGGTTAAAAAAATGTATTTTAGTATTTGCGATGTGGGGGGCCTCGGTTTAGGGGTTAATAGGTAGTTTATGGGTGTTAGTGTACTTTTTAGCACTTCAGTTAAGAGCTTTATGTTCCGGCGTTAGCCCATAAAACTCTTAACTACTGACTTTTAAATGCGTTAGGAGTCTGGACAGGAGAGGGTCTACCGCTCACTTCTTCCAAGACTTGTAATACCAGCGTTAGGCAAATCCCATTAAAAAGATAGGATATGCAATTGACGTAAGGGGATTTGCGGTAGCCTTGAGTTGCGGAAAAAAAGTGAGCAGTACACCTGTACCTGCCAGACTCGTAATACCAGCGGGCGGTAAAAAGCAGCGTTAGGACCCCTTAACGCTGCTTCTTTACCCTAATGCCAAACTCGTGATCTAGCCGTATATTTTTGTTAGCGTGCAAAGCACATTATACATTTTGCTCTTGTAATTTTTTTATTCATTGTCTAATAGTGCTCTGTGTTTTTGATCTTTGCACACTTTGTTTTGCATGCGCCAGGCCTGGCAGCTTAGCATGCATCTAGTTTCCACATGTGTACATGTATCTAGCTTCCAGTTTGCGGTATGGATTAACTGCTTAAAAAATGGCCTTTAAGTGAGGAATGCTCCGCTCACTGGCATTACAAGTCGCGCATTACGTCTTTATCTTGATCATTATGGCCTATACCACAGTGATCCATTCCGCAATCATAGACCAGTAGTTATTAATTTCGTGAAAAAGAATAATGTTTCACAAAACGCATAAAAAATATTTTACAAAGTACACTAACACCCATAAACTATTTATTAATTCCTAAACCGCCACCCCCTGCATCGCAAATACTAAAATAAACCTAGTAACCCCTAATCCACAAGCTATTAACCTCTAAACTGCCGTTCCCTTAAATAACAAAAACTAAAATAAATCTATTAACCCCTAACCTGCCATCCCCCCACATTGTGACAAACTAAATTAAACGATTAACCCTTAAACCTAACACCCCCTAATTTTAAATTAAAGTTACAATATAACTACCTTCAAATAAATAAAAAGTTACCTGTGAAATAAAAAAAGCTAAACTTAAACTATATATAGACCTAACATTACTATTTAAAAAAAAAAGATAACAAAAATAAAAAACCTAAATTAGAAAATATAAAAATCCTAACACTACGAAAAAAAATAAAACCTTATTATGAAAAATAACAAACTTTAAAATTACACAAAATAACAAAATCTAACATTACAGAATTTTTTTTAATTTTTATCCAAAATAAAAAAAGTTATTCCTAATATAATATCCCGTTTAAAATAAAGCCACCCCAAA
Organism: Bombina bombina; assembly: GCF_027579735.1. Classification (NCBI taxonomy): domain Eukaryota; kingdom Metazoa; phylum Chordata; class Amphibia; order Anura; family Bombinatoridae; genus Bombina; species Bombina bombina. The sequence goes on along the minus strand of NC_069503.1, from coordinate 881,596,836 downwards.
ATAAAAACAGCCCCTAATCTAACAATAAACTACCAATAACTGCCGCACACTGAAGATTCAATGCAAGGTACCCCTTGAGAGCTGCTTACATCCTATTGGGGTATTACTGTAGATTAGGAATAACTTTTTTATTTTGGATAATTTTGTTGTTTTATTCTGTAATGTTAGATTTTGTTATTTTGTGTAATTTTAGAGTTTGTTATTTTTTGTAATGTTAGTTTTTTTTCGTAGTGTTCGGATTTAAAAATTTTGTAATTTAGGTTTTTATTTTTGGTATCTTATTTTTTTAAAATAGTAATGTTAGGTTTATTTATAGTTTAAGCTTAGTTTTTTTTTTCACAGATAAGTTTTTATTTATTTTAAGGTAGTTATATTGTAACTTCAATTTAAAGTTAGGGGGTGTTAGGTTTATTGGTTAATAGTTTATTGGTAGTTTATTGTTAGATTAGGGGCTGGTTTTATTTTGAGGTGGCTTTTTTATTTTAAACGGGATATTAGATTAGGAATAACTTTTTTATTTTGGATAATTTTGTTTGTTTTAATGTAATGTTACATTTTGTTATTTTGTGTAATTTTAGAGTTTGTTATTTTCTGTAATGTTAGATTTTGTTATTTTGTTTCATTTTAGAGTTTGTTATTATTCGTAATCGTAGGTTTTATTTTTTTCGTAGTATTAGGATTTTTATATTTTGTAATTTAGGTTTTTTTATTTTAGGTATCTTCTATTTTTTTTAAATAGTAATGTTAGGTCTATTTATAGTTTGTTTAGTTTTTTTTTTAATTTTTATTTCACAGGTAAGTTTTTATTTATTTTAAGGTAGTTATATTGTAACTTCAATTTAAAGTTAGGGGGTGTTAGGTTTATTGGTTAATAGTTTAATTTAGTTTGTCGCGATGTGGGGGGATGGCGGATTAGGGGTTAATAGGTTAATGTAGGGATTTGTGATGTGGGGGGCTAGGGGTTTAGGGGTTAATAGCTTTATTTAGTGCTGGTGATATGGGGGGACGGCGGTTTATGGGTTAATATGTTTATTTTAGTAGTTGCGATGTGGGGGGATGACGATTTAGGGATTAATAGCTCTATTTAGTGTTGGCGATGTGGGGGGATGGTGGTTTAGGCATTATTAGACTAGGGGTTTATGTTAGGGTGTTAGGTTTTTACAAAACTTTCTTTTCACCATAGACTTCAATGGGGAATGAGAAAATGCAGTAACGATTTCACAATCACATGTGTTGAGTTTTTTTCCTAAATTTTTTCTCTATTGATCTCTATCAGGGAAAACGTGCACAAGCACGCATAGTCGGAACTTTGTTATTGTGTGGTTTGCGGCTTACTGTACCATATCGCACAACAAAATAAAGTTTTAGGGTGACTTGTAATACTGGTGGTATAGAAATAGCGGTACAGAGCCATTTCACGCAGTGTTTATGTTACGACTATACCTCACAACTTCTGGGTCATTGTGAGCTGTTGACCTGTGTTTGTCCGCTTTTAAAAAAAAAAAAAACACTTTATTTATTCGATGAGGAGAAAGTTGCAGGCCTGCCAGAGCTGTTGCGAGGACCTGTCCCTAGCCTCTTTTAATAGGTGAGTATGGTGTTTATTATATCACTTAGCCTATAGACTATTAGTTGGTACACTTGGGGTTGTAAATCATAGCCAAGGGACTATTGTGACAAGCATCTTTTTTTATATGATTGGCTTAAGAAATATTTATAGAATTTTAAACCCTATATTTTTTGCTAGTGTGCAAAGCACATTATACCTTTTGCTCTTGCATTTTTTTTATTCATTGTCTAATAGTGCTCTGTGTTTTTGATCTTTGCACATTTTGCTTTGCGTGCGTCAGGCGTGGCAGCTTAGCATGCATCTAGTTCCCACATGTGTACATGTATCTAGCTTCCAGTGTGCGGTACGGATTAACCACTTAAAAAATGGCCTTTGAGTGCGGAATGCTCAGCTCATTGGTATTACAAGTCACGCGTTACATCTTTATCGTGATCATTATGGCCTATACCGCAATGATCCATTCCACAATCAAAGACCAGTAGATATTGATTTCGTGAAAAGCAATAAAGTTTCACAAAACTCATAAAAATATGTTACAAAGTAAACTAACACCCATAAACTACTTATTAACTCCTAAACCGCCACCTCCTGCATCACAAATACTAATATAAAGCTACTTACCCCTAATCTGCAAGCTACTAACCTCTAAACTGCCATTCCCCCACATAACAAATACTAAAATAAACCTATTAACCCATAAACTGCCATCCCCTTACATCACAACAAACTAAATTAAACTATTAACCCTTAAACCTAACACCCCCTAACTTTAAATTAAAGTTACACTATAACTACCTTCAAATAAATAAAAACTTACCTGTGAAATAAAAATTAAAAAAAAAATAAACAAACTATAAATAGACCTAACATTACTATTTAAAAAAAATAGAAGATACCTAAAATAAAAAAACCTAAATTACAAAATATAAAAATCCTAATACTACGAAAAAAAATAAAACCTACGATTACGAATAATAACAAACTCAAAATTAAACAAAATAACAAAATCTAACATTACAGAAAATAACAAACTCTAAAATTACACAAAATAACAAAATTTAACATTACAGAAAAAACAAACAAAATTATCCAAAATAAAAAAGTTATTCCTAATCTAATATCCCGTTTGAAAGAAAAAAGCCACCCCAAAATAAAAACAGCCACTAATCTAACAATAAACTACCAATAACTGCCGCACACTGAAGATTCAATGCAAGGTACTCCTTGAGAGCTGCTTACATCCTATTGGGGTATTACTGTAGATTAGGAATAACATTATTTTGTTATTTTGTGTAATTTTAGAGTTTTTTATTTTTTGTAATGTTAGGTTTTATTTTTTTTCGTAGTGTTAGGCTTTTTAAATTTTGTAATTTAGGTATTTAGTTTTGGTATTTTTTTTTTTTTTTATAAATAAATTTTTATTAACAATGAATGTACAGAACCAAAACACATCACAGTTTACATTTAACATATTAGTGAACGCTATAACACGCGAGTTTCCTAAGGACAAATGACATTCAAAATATGGTCATTAGACCTTTAGGGAGGAACCAATTTGCCCTGTAACCCTACTTCAGCTGCGTACTTTCACTTTCCCGTGGATGTGCAATGGCTTGTCAATGAGTAGGTTTCCCTTTCTAATTTTAGCTTAGTTAACATTCTGTAAATTAGGTAGCGCATGGTGCCATACGTCATACCTTATAATCCTGACATCGAAGTGAGGTAGGATAGTTGGGGGTAGTGGTATACGTAGTTGGGTAAACTATCGAAAAAGTCGGTCACCCACCTCTCTCAAAGGGAAGAGGAGGGGATATTAGGGGGAGAGGTAGAGATGGTAAACTGGGAAGGGAAGGAGGGGAGGCGTAGGGGCAGCGAAGAGCACCTCAAGTCACACATAGCGAGGTGCATCTTCTAGGGGAGGGAGGGGCGAGACGGTCAAGAGGAGGACTCCTATTTTAGAGAGAGTAGAGCATTATGCGTTTGGTTTCAGGTAGGCCTCCCATGGTTCCCATATTAGGGAGAAGAGATCTGACTGTTTCCTTGTTCTAAAGACATAGTCCTCCATTACTTTAAGATATTGCAAGTAGTCAAGAACTGCCTGCCATCTCGGAGGTTGCTGCTTTTTCCAATTTCTAGCAATCAACATCTTGACTGATGTCAACAGGTAGATTAGGAGGTATCTCTTGTGCTTTGGAAGCTTTTTTACTCCAAGATGTAAAAGGGCAAGGCCCGGAGTATCCGGGGCCGGGAGCACCAAGGCCGTACAGACCGCGCTGACCCTCGCCCAGAGCGGCCGAAGCTTGTCACACGACCACCACATGTGAAGTGGGGACCCTATCTCTCCACAATCCCTCCAGCACAGGGGTGAGTGCTCAGGGTAGAGAGTCCGAAGCTTGGTTAGCACTAAGTGCCATCTGATGAGGATCTTAAAATAAAGTTCATACATTGTGATGCAATGGAGCGGAGCTTTAGTCAGTTGTATCGCCTTAGACCAGTCAAGTGGCGCAAAGGTCAGTCCTAGCTCAGTCTCCCAGGAAGCCATATGTCTGGTTTTCACCAAAGTGGGAGGCCCCAGGAGGGCTCCATAATGGGTGGTGAGGGGTTTGAACAATTGTAAGTTCGCTCCCCATCTAATCTCCCAAATTGTGAGTCTCCTAATCCGGTCAACTAGGAATCCCCATGTTTTCCTCATAGACCTGAGTCTCGTAAAGTCAAACTCCAGAGGACGGGGAATCCCGTATTTAGCAATCATATCCCGGGACGAAAGAAGGTTCTCGTCTGAGTAGAAATCACCCAGTGTGGAGATCTCTAAATCCCTCCAAGGGGCAAGGCGAGTATTGGGAAGACTCTGCAAGAGTGACATAACGGGGTAGATAGGAGAGGGATGCGGGGCGATCAACTGGTGGTGTCTGAGGCAGAACCAGGCCAATTGACAGCCCTTGACTAGAGAGTTGGAAATCAAAATCTGTGTGGCCAGATGCGGAGGGACCCATAGCAAGTCCGAGAGGTCAACATAGGCAGGGAGGGAAGCTTGTTCTAGTTCCCTCCATCTCGTTGGGGGCAAGTTAGGACCCCATGCAGAGACGTGCAAGAGCATCGCTGCTTGGTGGTACAATTGGATGGAAGGTAGCCCCAAGCCTCCCCGGTCTATCGGGGCCTGGAGTGTGGCCGCCGCCACTCTCGGACGCTTATTATCCCAGACATAGGAATTGAATGCGGTTTGAAAGCCACGCAAAGTCTTTTCTGGCACAGGGATGGGGATACATCTCATAATATAGGTTACCTTAGGGAGAATCATCATCTTCAAGGCGGCAATTCTGCCCATCCAAGAGATTTCTTCGTATTTTTTGGAACTCAATCTCACCTCAACTTCCCGCAGCAGGACTGCGTAGTTTTTCTGTAAGACTATATTCTTGTCGTGAGAAAAGAAGACCCCTAAGTGTCTAATCTACTCTTTCAAATGGTCGACAGATGGGAGTCGCTGTATGCGTCTTTGTTCAGGTAGTGCAATATGGATCATATATGCCTCTGTTTTGGATACATTGATCTTATAATTAGAAATACTGCTGAAAAACTCAAAAATCTCGAAGAGATGGGGAAGTGATTCCGCTGGGTCAGTGAGGAAGAGAGTAAGATCGTCAGCGAAGAGTGCCAATTTCTGGCAGGTATCATGAATTTGGAGGCCCTGTACAACAGGGCTATCTCTAATGGCCTCCGCTAGAGGCTCCATCACCAGTGCAAAGAGGAGCGGGGACAAGGGGCAACCTTGTCTGGTCCCATTCCTAATCACGACTTTAGGTGAGCAGAAGCCCATACCTTTGATAATGGCTGTCGGGGAGGTATAAAGGGCAGCAATAGCCGCACGAAACGTCTCAGGGACCCCAAAATGTTCCAGGGTGCAGAACATGTAATCCCACCCCACCCTGTCAAACGCTTTCTCCGCGTCTATTGACAAGGTGAGGAGGGGTAGTCCCATATCCACCGCTTCCATGAAGATGTTAAGGAGTCTACGGGTATTATCCGTACCCTGTCTCCCTTGCACAAATGCAACTTGGTCCAAATGGACCAGAGAGGGCAAGTGTTTTCCAAGCCTAGTCGCCAGGACCTTGGCGTAGACCTTCACGTCTACGTTAATAAGGGAGATAGGCCGATAGCTCGCACAGAGGCTCGGGTCTTTCCCCTCCTTGGGAATAGTCAGGATATTAGCTTCCAGAAATTCAGGGAGAAAAGCTCCCCTCTCCCTTACTGCAGCGAAAAGACGAAGTAAAACGGGGGATAGTACCTGGGTAAGAGAGCGATAGAAGAGGCCCATAAATCCATCTGGGCCCAGAGCCTTATGTGGCTTCAGAGTCACAATGGCAGCCTTAATCTCCTCCAATGTGAAAGGGGCATTGAGGTCATCAACCGCATCTGCATCTAAGGAGGGGAGCTCCAGATCCTTCAAAAACCGCTGGGTTGCTTGTCTGCGAGCCTCAACTCCCAGAGAGTCGCTATTTAAGTTATAAAGTGAGGTGTAATAATCAGCAAATGCTTTCCCTATATCCTTCGGGGAGCGAACAATGCCTGCCATTGTTGAAATCGCAGGGATCCTGGCCTGGACCGCCCGGTCCCGGAGCTTACGGGCCAGCAGCCTATCGGCTTTGTTTCCTTTATAGTAGTACACCTGTCGGAGTCGGAGCAAATTAGCTTGAACTCGCAACTGCTCTCTCTTATTGATTTCAACTCTAATGACTCCAACCCGGTCGCCCAAGGCGGGGGTTGGGTCATTTTTGTTGGCTAGCTCAGTTTGTCTCAGTTCCGCATATAGTTTCGCAAGGGACACCTTGTTTGTAGCCCTTAAGTGTGCACTTTTCTTAAGAAAATGGCCTCTGAGATAAGCTTTAAGTGCGGCCCAAAGAATTTCCTGGCTCGTGTCTCCTGTGTCATTATGTCTTAGAAAATCCAAGATTATCTCCACCAACTGAGGGACCTCCCGCTCCTTAAGAAGATGGTCAGGCAACCTCCAGGAGGGCCTGCACTCAGGAGGGCGCAGTATACTGCACCCGGCACTGACAAGGTCATGATCCGACCAGGAGCACGGTCTTATCCGCGGGGCGCAGAACTGGTCCAGAGTCCAGGAGTCGCACAGGAGATAGTCGATCCTGGAGTAGGAGTTATGCGGTTTAGAATGGTGCCTGTAGTCACGCTCAGTCGGGGCAAGGCAACGCCAGATGTCGTAAATACCAAACTGGTACATGAGCTTGCGTAGCGCATTAGATTGGGTATTGAGGTTTCGGTCAGAGGGGCATGCTTTCGAAGTCTTTTTATCAAGTGTAGGATCCCACACCAGATTAAGGTCCCCTCCTATCAAGAGATGTCCCCTCCTGACTTCTCCAAGTCTCCTTAGGAACTTTCTCAGAAATGGGAGCTGCTTGACATTCGGGGCGTAAATGGACGCCAGAGTGTATAAGATCCCGTTCAGTGAACAGACCAAGATCAGGTATCTGCCATCAGGATCTCGGTCAACATATTCTATGACACAACCAATATCCCTATGGACCAGGATCGCGACTCCTCTCTTTTTCTCCGAGAAGGAAGCCATTTCACATATGGGATAGTGTACCGGGGCATGAAACGGTCTATTTTTGTTGTTCCAATGGGTCTCCTGGAGAAACACAATATGGAGTTTGTGAGAATCAAGGTAGTTTGATAGGAGATTTCGTTTAGTTGGAGAGTTTAAGCCCTGGGCATTGAGGGTGGCTATAGTCACAGGCGCCACACGGTTGGGGGAGTCCATGTCTCCAGTGGGAGGATAGCGGTATGGGGAGAGTGATGCAGACTTGGAGAGGCTGGGGAAGGGAGACAAAATAGGGAGGGGGAGAGAGAGGTGGGACTATCCGCGCTCATAGAACTGCGTGGATTGTTCGGGTATCAGTCAGGATACTTGGTGATGTGTAGAACACACAATCTCTATGAGTGCTCTTACTAGAAATAGCAAGAGATCACAACTTTTAAGGCGGGGGGCGAGGTCAGCATAGAGAGCCTGACCCCAGTCAGTCATTTTGTGTCTAGTGTCAGACTTTTACAAGTGTCAAGTTTCAGTAGTCTATGTCATGTGTATCGTCCCTAAATCAGTGTGTGGAGGGTCAGTACGGCAGGTACACAGCTCTACAGGGGGTACATGTTGTCAGATTTCAATAGGGTTGGACTCAAAAAGCAGAGTGGGACTATGATAATAACCATAAGGCGGGGACCAGCACATAAATCCACTTTAGTGAGGTGATATCATTGGCATGTATCTCAGCACAACAAATATAAACATATAATGATTAACAACAAAGAAAATGTTACAACACATTGATTCCTATTTATCTCCCAGAAGAAAGTAAAAGGCCCAAACGGGGAGAGAACGAAAAAGGATAGAAGAAACAGCAGAAGAAAGATAAGAAGAAGCAATAGAACAAAAGGGACTGAAAACACCATGCAAGGTCCCATTAGGAACAGTTGAGTCTATTAATCCCGTCAGGGATATCCACTTCCTGTAAGAGAGGAGTGGAGGGCTTCAATGCCCTAGGTTTAGTGCAGAAGGCTTGGCAAGCAGGTTTCATGTGGAGCTTGGGACCGTGGGGGCACCCCCTGGAGGGGGGTCTCCTCCGGTCTGTCGCAGGGGTTTTTTCTGAGGATTTCCCATTCTTTGGGGGAGAGGTCGCCACTCGGGAGCAGCAGCCCTTAAGCCTCTGGTTGGGTCTTTTTGGAGCTGTTGGGAGTTAGGTGGGTCTGGTGGAAGCAGATCCCATTTTTGCATGAGTTCTCTAGCTTGCTCCGGTGAAGAGACTAGTGATACTGGTGACCTTCTTTGGTTATATGTAGTTTGACAGGAAACCCCCATCGATATTTTATTGCTTTATCTCGCAGCAGTCTCGTATATGGCTGATAATGGCGTCGTATTTGGAGAGTATGTGGTGAGAGATCCTGATAAACCTGCACCTCAGAGAATTGATCTGGGAGAGTTCTGCCCCCTGCAAGGGCACGAAGAAGTTTGTCTCTAAAAGTAAAATAGTGGAGATGAATTATGACATCTCGAAGGTTTCTCACCTTCGCCGGATCTGGGCCTCAGCGCCCTGTGTGCTTGATCGATCATCATCTCTTGCCCTTCTTCTGGGCCCACAATTGCGATAAATAACTCCCGGAGGTATTTCTCTAAATCCTGTGGTGAGATAGTCTCAGGAATACCTTTCACACGGATATTGTTGCGTCGAGTGCGGTCTTCTAAGTCAGCCAATTTAAGCTCCAGATCTGTTATTTGTTCGGCCAGGCACTGAGAGTAGCCAAGCAGGTTAGTATGATCAATCATCAGATCCTCTTGCTTGCGCTCTATTATGTCTGTGCGCTCGCAAATAGAGGCTATGTCACGTTTCAAATCCGCATGGCTCTTCTCAAATTTTTTTGTTAGAGAGTCATGATGAGAGGCCAGTAGTGCCGTGATAGAGTCCATAAGGTTGTTATTTTCTTCTTTTTCAGTCCGCAGCGAACGTCCCACAGCCTGGGACAAGGTATTTTCACCAGTTGTTTCGGCGGAGCTGCTAGCATCTGTAAGGTCCTCATCTGAGCCAGCCCGAGATCTAGTGAGGGGGTTGCTGAAGTGGTCAACCACTGTACGTTTGGGGGTATTAAGAGGTGTTTGTTTTCTTTTGAATGATTGAGGCATCTTGCGGGCATGCATGGGTTTTCAAGAAGAGTTCTAGACACAGGACAGTACTATAATAATTCTCTTATGTCTGACTGACTGGGGTCACAGCATTAGATAAAAAGCAATTCACATGTTTTCAAAATACCTTATCACAGAGAGAAATGCTTGAAGGTTATGTTAACAGCAGAATCTAAATATCACATGTAAGCTTTCAAAATTATTGCTGTTAGGCAGATTTTTTCCTTCCAAGCATCAAGAGCCCCTCTCAACTCGGGGACAGGGGATACGACCTTTACGGAAGGGGAAAGGGGAAGTGGTAGTGACCAACCTAGACTGGCTAGGTCGGAAAGGGTGAGTCTAGAGGGGTTACTACCTTGGTGAGAAAAATATACAAAGAAGTGCAAGAAATGAGACAATATTAGTGGCAACCTGTCGGGAGGCAAAGGTGATTAGGCAGACATTAGAGTTCAGAATGCAATAGTTTCCCTAAATGAAGCCTGTATATGCCATTCTAAGTTAAAGGTATGAATAGGACCTTCTGAATAATATCAGAGTGGGAAGCAACAGTAACAGGCAATGCTGCTGGTACAAGAAAGTAGTTATTAGAGGTCACTAAATAAATGCAAACATCACATTACATTGTATACCTAATGGTAAAAAACAATAGAAACAAACAATAGAAACAGGCGAGGGTGTTGACACAGCTGTTTTAGGTTAAATGGCTGACATTTATATAAAAGGCTAGGTGCAGGTCACCTATATTCAGCACAAGTCAGTAAAGAACTAGCTTATATTAGTAGGTGCAAAGATCTTCACAAGGCACCTCAGACACTGTGACAGTGTGTCATAGCAGAATATAGGGGTAAAGCAGCCACAGGTACAGTGGTATATGGGAGCAAAGAGGAGTGTTCCTGGTCTCCTGCAGATAAAAAGCAGAAAAACGTTCTTTTGCAGTGGGCCTGGCTGCTAAGTAGAAAATTTCTATCTCCCCTTTAGGACTCAGATTATGGGTGCTTGTGGTATTGCTGAAACCAAAAACAGCAGCGGGGATGGTGTATAGTACTGAGTTCACTTAATTCAATTAAGAGTTCACTTATGTCTCTCCAGTCAGGGGCGAAAAGGCTATAAGGCAGATGTCAGTGCCACTAAACTGCGATGGTGCTTTTAACTGGAGGGGAAATGGCAAATATGTGGTATGAGTAGGGGCCAGGTATTGCAGGGGGAGCGCAAATATCCAGAGGCAATCTGTGTAAATTACAGCTAGTCTAGGGTTCCCCCCGGTCTACCCACCCTCCGTGTATCAAAATGATCCCAACAGCAGGGGCAGTGGAGCCGGTCTCAAGATGGCGGGTGTTCGCGCCAAAAGGAGAGAGGAAGGTATGGCGCAGCTCCCTCTCCTCTTACCTCTCTCGGATCTCTCTAGGCTTCCAGCTGGGGTCAGGCTGCAGTTGTAGATGCAAGGCTGTAGGAAGGTGAGTCCGGTCAGTGTACTGATCAGTTCTGTGAGGTCCGGTCTCTCCACCCTCTCAGGACAAGCGCCGGGTATGCTACTGCTGGACCGGAGCGGAGCCCCGACCCTCCGGTCAGCAGTGCGGCTCAGGTGGTTACGCTGTAAGCTCTCTTGCTGGGTCAGTGGAGGGAAAGGCGGTAAGTCCCAATTGCGGCAGGAACCTCTCAGGAGCACAGTTAGAGATCTCCTCCGGATCTTCTACAAAGAGTCTGATGTCAGGTAGATTAACGTGACTCTGTCCCAAGGATCTCTAAAAAGCCCAAAGTGATCCAAATCTCCTGTGGGCAAATCACAATGTCCTTGATAAGTGCAATAGTCGCTATATTCGGATTTTTGTATGTGTTTTAAGGGAATCTAGCAGAGAGCACTCTCAAAACACGTCTCTCCTGCTAGATGGCTAACTCCACCCCCTAGTTTTGGTATCTTATTTTTTAAATAGTAATGTTAGGTTTATTTATAGTTTAAGCTTAGTTTTTTTTTTATTTCACATATAAATTTTTATTTATTTTAAGTATATAGTTTAATTTAGTTTGTTGCAATGTGGGGGGGGGTGGCGGATTAGGGGTTAATAGGTTAATTTAGGGGGTCGTGATGTGGGGGGCCAGCGGTTTAGGGTTTAATAGGTTATGTAGTTAGTGATGTGGGGGGGCGGCAGTTTATGGGTTAATATGTTTATTTTAGTTGTTGCGATGGGGGGGGACGACAATTTAGGGATTAATAGCTCTATTTAGTGTTGGCGATGTGAGGGGATGGCGGATTAGGGGTTAATAGGTTAATTTAGGGGGTCGTGATGTGGGGGGCCATCGGTTTAGGGGTTAATAGTTTATTTAGTTGGTGATGTGAGGGGGCAGCAGTTTATGGGTTAATATGTTTATTTTAGTTGTTGCGATGTGGGGGGACGGCAATTTAGGGAATAATAGCTCTATTTAGTGTTGGCGATGTGGGGGGATGGCGGATTAGGGGTTAATAGCTTAATTTAGGGAGTTGTGATGTGGGGGCCCAGTGGTTTAGGGGTTAATAGCTTAATTTAGTTGGTGATGTGGGGGGGGGGCGTCAGCTTATGGGTTAATATGTTTATTTTAGTTGTTGCAATGTTGGGGGATGGCGATTTAGGGATTAATAGCTCTATTTAGTGTTGGCGATGTGGGGGGATGGTGGTTTAGGAGTTATTAGACTAGGGGTTTATGTTAGGGTATTAGGTTTTTACAAAACTTTCTTTGCTACATAGACTTCAATGGGGAATGAGAAAATGCGGTAGCGATTTCACAATAGCAGGTTTTTTTTCCTACATTTTTTCTCCATTGATCTCTATCGGGGGAAAACGTGTACGAGCATGCATAGTCGGAACATTGGTATTGTGCAGTATGCGGCTTACTGTACCATATCGCACAACAAAATAAAGTTTTAAGGTGACTTGTAATACTGGCGGTATAGAAATACCGGTACGGCCCCATTTCATGCAGTGTTTATGTTATGGCTATACCTCACAACTTGTAATCTGGGTTATTTATTCAATAAGAAAGGAGCTCTCATGAGTATACAGTGATGAGAAATATGGTACATATGTAGAAAAATGTATACATCGTATCGGATACAAGATATTGATAAGATGTTATTCCATCTTTGTCCAGTGAATGGTTTATTACAGTCCTGTTGTTTGGTAATGAAGTCATAGCTCAAGGCCCTTCCTCTCGCTTTTTTTTTTTTTTAAATAACATAATAACATAAATAAAATAAACATACCATAAAATGAACCGAAAACATAATACACATAATAACATAAATAAACAGTAGTGCACACCAAGAGAGCTGGGAATAAACAGTACTTAACTGGAGTGCCCCCAGACCACCAACCACAGATTTATCACATGTGACAGTGTAATTTGAGGTATGGTTAATCCTAATATTGAAGTAGTTTATGTTGTTTTATTTGAGAAACACCATTTTCTTACAGCTAGATTTGGAGTTTTGCGGTAGATGGGGTGCGTAAGCTACGCGTGGTTTATGTCTAACGCACGGCGTTTTTTTACGCGGGTATTTAGAGTTGAAAAAAAACCTTCTAACGATACTCCTAACGCGTGTATTTCACACGCGTAATCCTGCCCGCATTAGACAGTCTCCCATAGAGATCAATGGAAAAGCAAACAAACAAGCTTTTTTCACCTAACACTCGATCTTGCGAGAAATACGTACAGCTCGGATATGACGCATACCACATCATGCACAACAATAACACGCCGCAAATGTCACAAAAACAATCACTAGACAAAGCACAGAAGCATTACACATTCAGAAGCGGGGGGAAATTTAATTAAATAAAATACAGGGAATACGCATATCATTTAAGATGTGGAAATTCGGAAAATAACAACAAGGAAAAAAACAAAACAATCATACACTAGCAAAATACTCGCATTCAATATTACTATATATTAGGACAAACATACATATACAACACTTCACTAATACCACACCATCGCTAATTAACATTTAAACATACTACTATTGGACAATGTTATAGAAAACGAGCACTATGACATCATCGCATTCTACACATTCCACAAATACTAACTCGAAATGAGCATGCGCAAATTCACACACCTAATACACATTGCACAAATAATAATTACTAATAAAGCACACCTGAACACAATTTACAACGCAAACCGGTACATCATTAAACATTTACACAGGGTATATAAGCACCACACAAGCATGGCTTCTTTCACTGTGTTGCTGGTGGGTTTTTGGAGATTGGAGCTTAGAGATTTTGTGCATTATTGTGAGTCAGTTAGTGTTATCGTGAGTGAGTTAGTGGTAGTGGGAGTTAGAGAGTTAGTGGTAGTGGGAGTTAGAGAGTTAGTGGTAGTGGGAGTTAGAGAGTTAGTGGTAGTGGGAGTTAGAGAGTTAGTGGTAGTGGGAGTTAGAGAGTTAGTGGTAGTGGGAGTTAGAGAGTTAGTGGTAGTGGGAGTTAGAGAGTTAGTGGGAGTTAGAGAGTTAGTGGTAGTGGGAGTTAGTGAGCGACAGATGGTTTGGGTGAGTGTGCGAGTGCTTTTTCTGTACACTTAACACATTTACACACAAACACATTCAATACATACATACACTTATCAATAACACTACATACACTCCATACCCCATACCCGCTCATACTACACTCCAAACCCCATTCCCTGTAGTCCCATTCCCTTTCATCCCATTTACTCTTATCCCATACCCCATCCCCATCCCCTAGTTACATTTAGTTTACATATCCTCCTTTTAGTCTTCTTCATTTTGTTTATTTAAATACTCCTTACCCTCTTTTATTTATATCCCTTTCACACTTTCAGCACTTTTTTGGTCTTTTTAGTTCTTTATTTTGACCCCCTTTCATTTGATCACACTCACTTTTTGTTTGCTTATTTGGGGTTTAGTTTAGGGAAGAGATGGAGGGCAGGCAGGGGAGAGGTAGAGGGGGGAGGAGAGGGAGGGGGAGAGGAACAGGGCAGGAAGGGGGGCAGGAAGCGGGGGTGGAAGCAGTGGGTGGACCCAGCCACTTGGTTGAAGATGAACAAGTGGCTGGGCCCAGTGGCGGACAGAGTAGGGCTTCACAGTCCGGGAAACAGAGGGCATCGTCACAGGGGAAGGCCAAGGCGACTAGGGAGGCAAGGTTTTCTATGGAGGAGAAGGAGGCCCTCGTAGAAGCCTATATGAGCAGGTATAGGAGGCTGCAGCATCAGAAGACCACCCCGACTGAGAAGAGGAAGCTCTGGCATGAGATAAGGAATGCAGTCAATGCAGTGGGTGGCTGGAACAGAGATATGGACTCTATTAAACATTGCTACCGGGACTGCAAGATGGATCTTAAAAAAAAGTTAAGCCGGGGGGCCCAACATGCTGCAGGAACCGGTGGCGGCCCTGCACTGGAAATCGATTACTGCCGATGGGAGGAAATGTTGCGTCCCAGCATCTCCGAGGTGCATATAGTCGTATCGGAGGAATTGATACCGGGAACCTGCCATAAACATCTGACAGTAAGCTCATTTAAGAATAAATTAACATACAAATGTATTTCAAGGGACACTATACGCAAACCTTTCCTTTCATGATTAAGGTAGAGAATACAATTTTAAACAACATTCCAATTTACTTATATTACCTAATTTGATTAATTCTTTAGATATACTTTAATGAAGAAATAGCCATGCACACGGTGAACCAATCACAGGAGACAGCTATATGCAGCTACCAATCAGCAGCTTCTAAGCATATCTAGATATGCTTTTCAGCAAAGAATATCCAGAGAATAAAGCTAATTAGATAAGAAAAGTACATTAGAAAGTTGATTATAATTGTATGCTTCTAAATCATGAAAGATAAAACATTGGGTTTCATATCCCTTTAAGGATCAAATTAATGCTATTACGTTGTTTACACGCATTCACAATTACTTTGCGGTTACATCAGTATCTAGGCTATAGGTTAGGTGTGCATTTAAACAGACTGAAAACAAACGCTAAAACATTCAGATTGACCAGAGATATCACAAACACGGTTTAGAAAATGCGGAAATCGTATTGATTGTTAGATTTCAAAGTGGATTAATGAGGCTGCATTTGTAATTGTATCGTAAGCTAAGTCATTTAAAGCTTGATTTGGAAATATGCTAATATATACATTTATTTAGTTCTATTTAGTGTTGGCGATGTGGGGGGATGGTGGTTTAGGAGTTATTAGACTAGGGGTTTATGTTAGGGTATTAGGTTTTTACAAAACTTTCTTTGCTACATAGACTTCAATGGGGAATGAGAAAATGCGGTAGCGATTTCACAATAGCAGGTTTTTTTCCTACATTTTTTCTCCATTGATCTCTATCGGGGGAAAACGTGTACGAGCATGCATAGTCGGAACATTGGTATTGTGCAGTATGCGGCTTACTGTACCATATCGCACAACAAAATAAAGTTTTAAGGTGACTTGTAATACTGGCGGTATAGAAATACTGGTACGGCCCCATTTCACGCAGTGTTTATGTTATGGCTATACCTCACAACTTGTAATCTGGGTTATTTATTCAATAAGAAAGGAGCTCTCATGAGTATACAGTGATGAGAAATATGGTACATATGTAGAAAAATGTATACATCGTATCGGATACAAGATATTGATAAGATGTTATTCCATCTTTGTCCAGTGAATGGTTTATTACAGTCCTGTTGTTTGGTAATGAAGTCATAGCTCAAGGCCCTTCCTCTCGCTTTTTACTTATTTTTTTTTTTTTTTTAAATAACATAATAACATAAATAAAATAAACATACCATAAAATGAACCGAAAACATAATACACATAATAACATAAATAAACAGTAGTGCACACCAAGAGAGCTGGGAATAAACAGTACTTACCTGGAGTGCCCCCAGACCACCAACCACAGATTTATCACATGTGACAGTGTAATTTGAGGTATGGTTAATCCTAATATTGAAGTAGTTTATGTTGTTTTATTTGAGAAACACCATTTTCTTACGGCTAGATTTGGAGTTTTGCGGTAGATGGGGTGCGTAAGCTACGCGTGGTTTATGTCTAACGCACGGCGTTTTTTTACGCGGGTATTTAGAGTTGAAAAAAAACCTTCTAACGATACTCCTAACGCGTGTATTTCACACGCGTAATCCTGCCCGCATTAGACAGTCTCCCATAGAGATCAATGGAAAAGCAAACAAACAAGCTTTTTTCACCTAACACTCGATCTTGCGAGAAATACGTACAGCTCGGATATGACGCATACCACATCATGCACAACAATAACACGCCGCAAATGTCACAAAAACAATCACTAGACAAAGCACAGAAGCATTACACATTCAGAAGCGGGGGGAAATTTAATTAAATAAAATACAGGGAATACGCATATCATTTAAGATGCGGAAATTCGGAAAATAACAACAAGGAAAAAAACAAAACAATCATACACTAGCAAAATACTCGCATTCAATATTACTATATATTAGGACAAACATACATATACAACACTTCACTAATACCACACCATCGCTAATTAACATTTAAACATACTACTATTGGACAATGTTATAGAAAACGAGCACTATGACATCATCGCATTCTACACATTCCACAAATACTAACTCGAAATGAGCATGCGCAAATTCACACACCTAATACACATTGCACAAATTATAATTACTAATAAAGCACACCTGAACACAATTTACAACGCAAACCGGTACATCATTAAACATTTACACAGGGTATATAAGCACCACACAAGCATGGCTTCTTTCACTGTGTTGCTGGTGGGTTTTTGGAGATTGGAGCTTAGAGATTTTGTGCATTATTGTGAGTCAGTTAGTGTTATCGTGAGTGAGTTAGTGGTAGTGGGAGTTAGAGAGTTAGTGGTAGTGGGAGTTAGAGAGTTAGTGGTAGTGGGAGTTAGAGAGTTAGTGGTAGTGGGAGTTAGAGAGTTAGTGGTAGTGGGAGTTAGAGAGTTAGTGGTAGTGGGAGTTAGAGAGTTAGTGGGAGTTAGAGAGTTAGTGGTAGTGGGAGTTAGTGAGCGACAGATGGTTTGGGTGAGTGTGCGAGTGCTTTTTCTGTACACTTAACACATTTACACACAAACACATTCAATACATACATACACTTATCAATAACACTACATACACTCCATACCCCATACCCGCTCATACTACACTCCATACCCCATTCCCTGTAGTCCCATTCCCTTTCATTCCATTTACTCTTATCCCATACCCCATCCCCATCCCCATCCCCTAGTTACATTTAGTTTACATATCCTCCTTTTAGTCTTCTTCATTTTGTTTATTTAAATACTCCTTACCCTCTTTTATTTATATCCCTTTCACACTTTCAGCACTTTTTTTGGTCTTTTTAGTTCTTTATTTTGACCCCCTTTCATTTGATCACACTCACTTTTTGTTTGCTTATTTGGGGTTTAGTTTAGGGAAGAGATGGAGGGCAGGCAGGGGAGAGGTAGAGGGGGGAGGAGAGGGAGGGGGAGAGGAACAGGGCAGGAAGGGGGGCAGGAAGCGGGGGTGGAAGCAGTGGGTGGACCCAGCCACTTGATTCAAGATGAACAAGTGGCTGGGCCCAGTGGCGGACAGAGTAGGGCTTCACAGTCCGGGAAACAGAGGGCATCGTCACAGGGGAAGGACAAGGCGACTAGGGAGGCAAGGTTTTCTATGGAGGAGAAGGAGGCCCTCGTAGAAGCCTATATGAGCAGGTATAGGAGGCTGCAGCATCAGAAGACCACCCCGACTGAGAAGAGGAAGCTCTGGCATGAGATAAGGAATGCAGTCAATGCAGTGGGTGGCTGGAACAGAGATATGGACTCTATTAAACATTGCTACCGGGACTGCAAGATGGATCTTAAAAAAAAGTTAAGCCGGGAGGCCCAACATGCTGCAGGAACCGGTGGCGGCCCTGCACTGGAAATCGATTACTGCCGATGGGAGGAAATGTTGCGTCCCAGCATCTCTGAGGTGCATATAGTCGGTATTGGAGGAATTGATACCGGGAACCTGCCATTCTCATCTGACGGTAAGCTCATTTAAGAATAAATTAACATACAAATGTATTTCAAGGGACACTATACGCAAACCTTTCCTTTCATGATTAAGGTAGAGAATACAATTTTAAACAACATTCCAATTTACTTATATTACCTAATTTGATTCATTCTTTAGATATACTTTAATGAAGAAATAGACATGCACACGGTGAACCAATCACAGGAGACAGCTATATGCAGCTACCAATCAGCAGCTTCTAAGCATATCTAGATATGCTTTTCAGCAAAGAATATCCAGAGAATGAAGCTAATTAGATAAGAAAAGTACATTAGAAAGTTGATTATAATTGTATGCTTCTAAATCATGAATGATAAAACATTGGGTTTCATATCCCTTTAAGGATCAGATTAATGCTATTACGTTGTTTACACGCATTCACAATTACTTTGCAGTTACATCAGTATCTAGGCTATAGGTTAGGTGTGCATTTAAACAGACTGAAAACAAACGCTAAAACATTCAGATTGACCAGAGATATCACAAACACGGTTTAGAAAATGCGGAAATCGTATTGATTGTTAGATTTCAAAGTGGATTAATGAGGCTGCATTTGTAATTGTATCGTAAGCTAAGTCATTTAAAGCTTGATTTGGAAATATGCTAATATATACATTTTTTTATTTTTCTAATATACAGAGTCTGGGGAGGAGGCAGCACAGCAAATAGAGCCTCCTCCTTTTCCCCGGGATGAGAGTGGTGGGGATGAATCTCCACCTCGGAGGGAAGAGGCCCCCCTTGACGAAGAGGCCCCCCTTGACAAAGAGGCCCCGGAAGCAGAGGAAGAGGCCGCGGTAGCAGAGGCCGCTCAAGGACCAGCAGGCCGCCGTGCACCAGCAGGCCGCCGTGCACCAGCAGGCCGCCGTGCACGGGCACCCCGCCGTGCACAACAAGAGGAAATAGCGGAGGTGTGGGTTCTACTAGACTACATTGACCAGATGCGTAACTCCCGGATCCAAAATATAGAAGGCAGAAGTAGAATTATTGAAGGGAAAAACAAAATCATTGAAGGCC
This sequence comes from Bombina bombina, assembly GCF_027579735.1. NCBI lineage: Eukaryota > Metazoa > Chordata > Amphibia > Anura > Bombinatoridae > Bombina > Bombina bombina. Next base: position 881,577,487 of record NC_069503.1, on the reverse strand, counting down.
AAACCCAAATCATACACCTCCTTACTCGAATAGAAGAAGGCCAAAACAGAACCTTTCGACTCCAACAAGAGATGTTTAATTTCTTCCGGGAGGCGCATGCTAGTCTGCCTCCTGCTGGTCTGCCTCCTGCTCCTGGGCCGCCATCTGCTGGGCCTCCTGCTCCTGGGCCGCCATCTGCTGGGCCTCCTGCTGCTGGGCCTCCTGCCGGGCCATCTTCTCCTGCCGGGCCATCTTCTCCTGCCGGGCCATCTTCTCCTGTCGGGCCATCTCCTCCTGCCGGGCCATCTCCTCCTCCTCACCTTGGTCATCCCAGTACTCTTCCTTCCACTCTTCCCACAACATCTCCAATGAGAACTCGTCGGAGTTGGCAGTTGACCCTCCCAGAGCCTCAGCCCCGTGGGAAGAGAGGAAGGAAGAGGAAGTAAGTATTTGTTTTCATGTTTAATTATTTTTTATTTAATGTGTAATGGATAGGTATGTGATGATGTGGTTTTCATACACTTGTGGACCACACTCTGTATATAATCTACTTCTATGGGACCGGGTCCATGGAGGCAGATTGTTTGCAGAGTGTGGGTTATAAGTGTGTGAAAACCACATCATCACATACCTATCCTTGTTCATGATATTGATTGGTTTCTGTGATGTGATGTCCAAACTGTTTCCCGAATCGCAAACAAAATTACCATTACAATTATCCATGATGGCATATTACTGTTTGAATGCCAATAACACAGCTTAAAGGGACAGTCAGAACATTATTGATTACAAAGAAAACACTGTATTACGCATTATCAAGTTTGAAACAACAAAACATGGAGAAATATGTGTGACTTATGTGCTTACCCTTGTATCTATGCCTATGAAAAATGACCACTTATTTGTTGTTCTGACATAACAACATTTTACACAATCAATGATCAATACATGGTAAATATGCTGTATGAGCTCAAGGTTTTATATATACAAATGCTATCCAAATGCCCTCTAGTGATCAAATTGCATTCTGATTACATGCACTCTTCAAGCTCTAAGAAATGAGCACACGAACCTCATAGGTCTAGCTAGCAAATAAAAATAAACACAGAAAAATGATTAATTGGTGAGAACCCTTTGATATCATTGATATTACAAAATTGACTTTTTTAAGAATGCAAAACATTATTTGTTTTCTAAATTGTCCCTTTAACAAAATTACATATAATATTTGGTGATTGTTGGTATATCTACATGTATTTGTTCAAACAAGAAATATTGAAAAAAGATTTATATTGACGTGTTAAATAAAGTCTATTTTCTTAAAGAGACATTATTGTGTTAATTTTTTTTTAGAAAGACATTTGTTTTAACAATGAATATGGTTTAAAGTCCTTTTAGGAGTGAAAATAAAAAAATATGCTAACAATAATATATTTGGAGATTAACCAATGTGGAACTCATACATGATACAAAAATCAACATTTGCATTAAAGGGACAGTATACTATCTTTTTAACAGAACTGCATGTAATAGACACTACTAGAAACAACAAGATTAACATATACTGATATCAAAATCAATATTAAAAAGCTTTAAACACTTTCAAAGAAAATCGGGTTATCTCTATTGAAAAGATAGATGGAACCCCCATTACAACCATAAAACAAGACAATACCCCATCATTAACATATGAAAAGACCCTTTACACAAACAGGAGAAAGCTGGAGATGGTACTCACATGAAACTTTGAGGCTTGGCGAGGAGTCTGAAAATTACTTCAATTTTATTTGAACAGAAGCAAAAGTAGACATGTATTTGGTAAACAATGGACTATATAACTAGAGACCAAATAAAATATTTTGGTTTTTAATGTGAGTGTCTAATGAACCTTTAATAAAATATACGACAAAATTACATTTAGAAGAAGTCGGCATCATATATTTAGCATATGATAAAGATAAATGCATATTGATTGCTTTATTCTAATACATATTTATGAATTACATATCTTTAACATTAAACACAACAGTCATTTTTCATAAAAAGGAACATATTGTTGACAAACATATTAAACAAGATGGACTATAGAGATTTGCACTTGCCTCGAAATATCTTATGCATGAAAACATTTTGCTTGCGTTCGTTTATTCAACCAGACATCCAGCAAAAGAGAATGTGGTGGTCTTTATCAGCTATGGGTCAACAATGTAACATGATGCATACAATCCATATTCGCCATGGTTTTAAACTTGTCTTCTCATTCACAAACGTGTGTAACGTGCACAAACAAATATTGCAGGACTACGTAATACAATCAGACGTTGTTTTACACCTTTGCATGTGACGTCTTAATTAACATGGCGCTTCCTTGATCACGTAAGAACGCAATCCAATAAAAGGCGCATTCTTGATCACGTAAGAACGCAATCCAATAAAAGGCGCATTCTTGATCACGTAAGAACGCAATCCAATAAAAGGCGCATTCTTGATCACGTAAGAACGCAATCCAATAAAAGGCGCATCCTTGATCGCGTAAAAACGCCATCCAATAAAAGGCGCATCCTTGATCGCGTAAAAACGTCAGTCAATACAAGGAATCATTGGACAGCCTGGCAGGTGACGTCTTAAGCAACATGGCGCATCCGAGATCGCTGAAAAACCGCAGCCAATACAAGGACTCAGTTGACAGCTTGGCATATCAATAAGAAACGTATTTATATTTTAGTAACTAGTATGTGTCTATATTGCTATCTAGGAATGTCACGATAGATAGCGAAATACTGTGATCTATAAAATATAATGCATTATCGAAAATAAGGAGATATTTCATTAGAAGCAGAGGATTTATAACTAAACTATTTATCAAGCAGCATTTTTTAATTACAAATTAAATCAATATTGGTTACACGATTATGTACGACATTGTAATTTGAAATATATTGTTACAATAAATGTAAATATTTGGATTTTTGTGTTTCCTGTCCCTTTAAAAGAAAATTAATGCTAGGAGATGCATTAGTAAAATAGGGATGTGTTAGATATTATATGTTAAAGGGACAGTCAACCCCAGAAATTGAATTATACAAAATATAGCTAATCCCTTTATTACACATTACTCATTTTTGAACAACAAACACAGTTATATATTAATATACATTTTACTTCTGTTATTATCTTGTATCTAAGCTTCTGCTGACTGCCCCATTATTTAGGTTCTTTTGACAGACATGCAGTTTAGCCAATCAATGTTCACTCCTAGGTCACTTTACGTGCATGATCTCAATGTTATCTATATGAAACATGTGAACTAATGCCTTATAGTAGTCTCTTGTTAAGTGTGTTCAGTCCACGGGTCATCCATTACTTATGGGATATATTCTCCTTCCAAACAGGAAGTTGCAAGAGGATCACCCAAGCAGAGCTGCTGTATAGCTCCTCCCCTCACATGTCATATCCAGTCATTCTCTTGCAACCCTCAACAAAGAAGGAGGTCGTGAGAGGAGCTGGAGTTTTTACTTAATTATTCTTCAATCAAAAGTTTGTTATTTTAAATGGCACCGTAGTGTGCTGTTTTTCTATCTCAGGCAGTATTTGGAAGAAGAAACTGCATGCGTTTTCTATGATCTTAGCAGGCGTAACTAAGATCCACTGGCTGTTCTCGACATTCTGAGGAGTGGGGTAACTTCAGAAAATGGGAATAGCATGCGGGTTCTCCCGCAAATGAGTTATGTGCAGTACAATATTTTCTGGGAATGGAATTGACTAATAAAACACTGCTGTTACCCGTATGATGTAAGTACAGCCTTAAATGCAGTAGTAGTGACTGGTATCAGGCTGATAAATGTATGCACAGTAGAGTTATTTTCTAGGGACTAGAATTTGACTGAAAAAATACTGTTAATACTGATATAATGTGTGAGCCTTAACTGCAGTAGAAGCGACTGGTAGCAGGCTTAGTAATAACTTTACACAGCATCTGAAATGTTGTTTTTTAAAACGTTTACTGGCATTTTAATCGTTTTGTGAGGTACTTTGGTGATAAATCTTTTTGGGCATGATTTTTTTTCCACACGGCTAACGTATATTTCTGTATAGAAACCGTTATATCAGGTCTCCCACTGTTGTAATAGGAGTGGGAGGGACCTTTTTTTAGCGCCTTGTTGCGCAGTTAAAATTCTAGCACAGTCTTCCTGCTTCTTCCTCTTTGATCCAGGACGTCTCCAGAGAGCTCAGGGATCTTCAAAATTAGTTTTTGAGGGAGGTAATCAGTCACAGCAGACCTGTGACAGTGTGTTTGACTGTGATAAAAGCGTTAAATCTTAATTTGATATCCGTTTTTTGGGTACTGAGGGGTTAATCATCCTTTTGCTAATGGGTGCAATCCTCTGCTAATTAATACATTTAAAGAATTGTTGACTATAACTGAACTAGTTCTTTGTTATTCAATTGTGTTTTTTAAAAAAGCGCTGCAGCATTTTTTATATTGCTTGTAAACTTATTGAAGTAATTTCCAAGCTTGCTAGCTTCATTGCTAGTCTGTTTAAACATGTCTGATACAGAGGAATCTGCTTGTTCATTATGTTTAAAAGCCGATGTGGAGCCCAATAGAAATATGTGTACCAATTGTATTGATATTACTTTGAATAAAAGTCAATCTGTACCGATAAAGAAATTATCACCAGACAACGAGGGGGAAGTTAGGCCGTCTAACTCTCCTCACGTGTCAGTACCTTTGTCTCCCGCTCGGGAGGTGCGTAAGATTGAGGCGCCAAGTACATCAAGGCCCTTACAAATCATTTTACATGATATGGCTAATGTTATGAAAGAAGTATTATACAATATGCCCGAGTTAAGAGGCAAGCGCGACAGCTCTGGGTTAAGGACAGAGCGCGCCGATGACACGAGAGCCATGTCTGATACTGCGTCACAATTTGCAGAACATGAGGACGGAGAGCTTCATTCTGTGGGTGACGGTTCTGATTCGGGGAGACCGGATTCAGAAATTTCAAATTTTAAATTTAAGCTTGAGAACCTCCGCGTGTTGCTAGGGGAGGTGTTAGCGGCTCTGAATGATTGTGACACGGTGGCAATCCCAGAGAAATTATGTAGGCTGGATAAATACTATGCGGTACCGGTGTGTACTGACGTTTTTCCTATACCAAAGAGGCTTACAGAGATTATTAGCAAGGAGTGGGATAGACCCGGTGTGCCTTTTTCCCCTCCTCCGATATTTAGAAAAATGTTCCCTATAGACGCGACCACACGAGACTTATGGCAGACGGTCCCAAAGGTGGAGGGAGCAGTTTCTACTTTAGCCAAGCGTACCACTATCCCGGTGGAGGATAGCTGTGCTTTCTCAGATCCAATGGATAAAAAATTAGAGGGTTACCTTAAGAAAATGTTTGTTCAACAAGGTTTTATATTACAGCCTCTTGCATGCATTGCGCCTGTCACTGCTGCAGCGGCATTCTGGTTTGAGTCTCTGGAAGAGGCGATTCACACAGCAATATTGGATGAATCTTTGAGCAAGATTAGAACCCTTAAGCTGGCTAATGCGTTTGTTTCGGATGCCGTAGTGCATTTAACCAAACTTACGGCTAAGAATTCCGGATTCGCCATACAGGCGCGCAGAGCGCTATGGCTTAAATCCTGGTCAGCAGATGTAACTTCTAAGTCTAAACTACTAAACATTCCTTTCAAAGGGCAGACCTTATTCGGGCCCGGCTTGAAAGAAATTATTGCTGACATTACTGGAGGTAAGGGCCACACCCTTCCTCAGGACAGGGCCAAATCAAAGGCCAAACAGTCTAATTTTCGTGCCTTTCGTAATTTCAAGGCAGGAGCAGCATCAACTTCCTCCGCTCCAAAACAGGAAGGAACTACTGCTCGTTACAGACAGGGTTGGAAAGGCAACCAGTCATGGAACAAGGGCAAGCAGGCCAGAAAGCCTACTTCCGCCCCTAAGACAGCATGAAGACAGGGCCCCCTTTCCGGAGATGGATCTAGTGGGGGGCAGACTTTCTCTCTTCGCCCAGGCTTGGGCAAGAGATGTACAGGATCCCTGGACGTTGGAGATTATATCTCAGGGATACCTTCTGGATTTCAAAACTTCTCCTCCACAAGGGAGGTTTCATCTGTCAAGGTTATCAACAAACCTAGTAAAGAAAGAGGCATTTCAACAATGTGTACAAGACCTCTTAGTGATGGGAGTGATCCACCCAGTTCCGCGAACGGAACAGGGGCAAGGGTTTTATTCAAATCTGTTTGTGGTTCCCAAGAAAGAGGGAACTTTCAGACCAATCTTAGACTTAAAAATCTTAAACAAATTCCTAAGGGTTCCGTCGTTCAAGATGGAAACCATTCGGACCATCCTACCCATGATCCAAGAGGGTCAATATATGACCACAGTGGACTTAAAGGATGCCTACCTTCACATACCGATTCACAAAGATCATTATCGGTACCTAAGGTTTGCCTTTCTAGACAGGCATTACCAGTTTGTAGCTCTTCCCTTCGGGTTAGCTACGGCCCCGAGAATTTTTACAAAGGTTCTGGGCTCACTTCTGGCGGTACTAAGACCACGAGGCATAGCGGTGGTTCCGTACCTAGACGACATTCTGATACAAGCGTCAAGTTTTCAAAATGCAAAGTCTCATACAGAGATAGTTCTAGCATTTCTGAGGCCGCATGGGTGGAAAGTGAACGTAGAGAAGAGTTCTCTGTTACCACTCACAAGGGTCCCTTTTCTAGGGACTCTTATAGATTCTGTAGAGATGAAGATTTACCTGACGGAGTCCAGGTTATCAAAGATTCTCAATGCTTGCCGTGTCCTTCACTCCATTCCAAGCCCATCAGTAGCTCAGTGCATGGAAGTAATCGGCTTAATGGTCGCGGCAATGGACATAATGCCATTTGCGCGCCTACATCTCAGACCGCTGCAACTATGCATACTAAGTCAATGGAATGGGGATTACTCAGATCTGTCCCCTTTGCTAAATCTGGACCAGGAGACCAGAGATTCTCTTCTCTGGTGGTTGTCACGGGTTCATCTGTCCAAAGGAATGACTTTTCGCAGACCAGATTGGACGATTGTAACAACAGATGCCAGCCTACTAGGCTGGGGAGCAGTCTGGAACTCCCTGAAGGCTCAGGGATCGTGGACTCAGGAGGAGAGACTCCTCCCGATAAACATTCTAGAATTAAGAGCAATATTCAATGCTCTTCTAACTTGGCCCCAGTTAGCAACACTGAGGTTCATCAGATTTCAGTCGGACGACATCACGACTGTGACTTACATCAATCATCAAGGGGGAACCAGGAGTTCCCTAGCGATGTTGGAAGTCTCGAAGATAATTCGCTGGGCAGAGTCTCACTCTTGCCACCTGTCAGCGATCTACATCCCAGGTGTGGAGAACTGGGAGGCGGATTTTCTAAGTCGACAGACCTTTCATCCGGGGGAGTGGGAACTTCAACCGGAGGTATTTGCTCAACTGATTCGTTGTTGGGGCAAACCGGATCTGGATCTCATGGCATCTTGCCAGAACGCCAAGCTTCCTTGTTACGGATCCAGGTCCAGGGACCCGGGTGCGGTGCTGGTAGATGCACTAGCAACCCCTTGGGTTTTCAACATAGCTTATGTGTTTCCACCTTTTCCGTTGCTACCTCGACTGATTGCCAGGATCAAACAGGAGAGAGCATCGTTGTTTCTGATAGCGCCTGCGTGGCCACGCAGGACCTGCTATGCAGACCTAGTGGACATGTCGTCCTGTCCACCATGGTCTCTACCCCTGAGGCAGGACCTTCTAATCCAGGGTCCTTTCAACCATCCAAACCTAATTTCTCTGAGGCTGACTGCTTGGAAATTGAACGCTTGATTCTATCAAAGCGTGGGTTTTCGGATTCGGTTATTGAAACATTAATACAGGCTCGGAAACCTGTTACCAGAAAAATTTACCACAAGATATGGCGTAAATATTTATATTGGTGTGAATCCAAGAGTTACTCATGGAGTAAGGTTAGGATTCCTAGGATATTGTCTTTTCTACAAGAGGGTTTAGAAAAGGGTTTATCCGCTAGTTCACTAAAGGGACAGATTTCTGCTCTGTCTATTCTTTTACACAAGCGTCTGGCAGAGAATCCAGACGTCCAGGCTTTTTGTCAGGCTTTGGCTAGGATTAAGCCTGTGTTTAAAACTGTTGCTCCTCCGTGGAGCTTAAACTTGGTTCTTAAACTTCTTCAGGGTGTTCCGTTTGAACCCCTTCATTACATTGATATTAAGCTTTTATCTTGGAAAGTTCTGTTTTTGATGGCTATTTCCTCGGCTCGAAGAGTCTCTGAGTTATCTGCCTTACATTGTGATTCTCCTTATCTGATCTTTCATTCAGACAAGGTAGTCCTGCGTACTAAACCTGGGTTTTTACCTAAGGTTGTTTCTAACAGGAATATCAATCAAGAGATTGTTGTTCCATCGTTATGTCCTAATCCTTCTTCAAAGAAGGAACGTCTTTTGCATAATCTAGACGTGGTCCGTGCCCTGAAGTTCTACTTACAGGCAACTAATGATTTTCGATAAACTTCTTCTCTGTTTGTCGTTTACTCTGGACAGAGGAGAGGTCAAAAGGCTTCGGCTACCTCTCTCTCTTTTTGGCTTCGTAGCATAATACGCTTAGCCTATGAGACTGCTGGACAGCAGCCTCCTGAAAAAAATTACAGCTCATTCCACTAGAACTGTGGCTTCCACCTGGGCCTTTAAGAATGAGGCCTCTGTTGAACAGATTTGCAAGGCTGCAACTTGGTCTTCACTTCATACTTTTTCCAAATTTTACAAATTTGACACTTTTGCTTCTTCGGAGGCTGTTTTTGGGAGAAAGGTTCTACAGGCAGTGGTTCCTTCTGTTTAATGTTCCTGCCTTGACCCTCCCATCATCCGTGTACTTTAGCTTTGGTATTGGTATCCCATAAGTAATGGATGACCCGTGGACTGAACACACTTAACAAGAGAAAACATAATTTATGCTTACCTGATAAATTTATTTCTCTTGTACTGTGTTCAGTCCACGGCCCGCCCTGTCTTTTTGAGGCAGGTTCTAAATTTTAAATTATAACTCCAGTCACCACTGCACCCTATAGTTTCTCCTTTCTCGTCTTGTTTCGTTCGAATGACTGGATATGACATGTGAGGGGAGGAGCTATATAGCAGCTCTGCTTGGGTGATCCTCTTGCAACTTCCTGTTGGGAAGGAGAATATATCCCATAAGTAATGGATGACCCGTGGATTGAACACACTACAAGAGAAATAAATGTATCAGGTAAGCATAAATTATGTTTTTTAAAACATTAGAGGCAGTCTTCAAGGTCGAAGAACTTAGCATATGAACCTCCTCTGTTTACCTTTCAAATAACTATAACAAGAGAACAAAGCTAAATGTTGAAAAAAAGCTAATTAGGAAGTTGGTTAAACTCGCATGCCCTATTTAAATCATGAATCATCTTTTCGGAGTTGACTGTCCCTTTAACTATAGCTATGGTGTATATCTTTAACATTTAAAAGATACACATGAGAAATACATATGCCATTGATGTTTTAAGATATGTTTAGATTGTTTTGGAATAACAATAATGACACATTTATTGATCAAACGTGTCATTTATTCAAGTTGAAATATGGTCAGCCTACCTATAGCCATATATGGGAGGAGAAGTATTTTTTACAAATATTTAGAAAAAATATATTCCTCATCTAAAATATGCGCATTACACACAGAGATTGATTTGGTTACACTACTACAATAAGATAGAATTGAAAATGAAATACATGTGCTGTCAACATTACAATAAGATTGTTTATTAATAAGATTAGATGTCCTTGTTCATGTAAAAAGGACAAAAACGCTTTAGAAATGGAAATCCATTCATTAACAATTGTGCTCAGCATCACTTAAAGGGACATGATTTTTTTTTTTTTTTAAAAAGAGGATACACAGAGACAGTACTATTTCAATAAAATGAACACTTTACAGGGATTATATCATTGTATCAATCCTCAGATCATTTGTTAAAGGTGCATCAATTCACGCAGAGTTTATAAATACACACATGGATGTGAAATTTGCAATATACATATATATACACAAATAACAATCTATATATACATATATAAAATAATTACTATGCTAATCATAATCATGCAATGATAAAGCTTTACGAAAAATATATAAAGACAAATAATAAAATTAAATTGGAGATGTTAATCTTAAAGTCATTTACAATTGTATTACATATATGATTCAGGAAACACCATTATTTTTGCTAAGGTCCCTTTTAAGGATCAACCAGATAAACTAGAGATTTCAATCAATGACATGAATAAAGAGAACAAAGAATCGTGAAATGACATGTCTTTTATTAGTATGTCAGAAAACATCAACAACGTTTATAAATAATCTTTTAAAGATCAGGAAAATTGGAGCCATATGACAAGGTAACAGAGTGCATCACAGTCCATGAAGATAGTTGCCAAGGGCCAGCATAGCCCCATTGGAGCCATATGACAAGGTAACAGAGTGCATCACAGTCCATTAAGAGAGTTGCCAAGGGCCAGCGTAGCCCCATTGGACCCATATGACAAGGTAACAGAGTGCATCACAGTCCATGAAGATAGTTGCCAAGGGCCAGCATAGCCCCATTGGACCCATATGACAAGGTAACAGAGTGCATCACAGTCCATGAAGAGAGTAGCCAAGGGCCAGCATAGCCCCATTGGAGCCATATGACAAGGTAACAGAGTACATCACAGTCCATGAAGAGAGTTGCCAAGGGCCAGCATAGCCCCATTGGAGCCATATGTCAAGGTAACAGAGTGCATCACATTCCATGAAGAGAGTAGCCAAGGGCCAGCATAGCCCCATTGGACCCATTTGACAAGGTAACAGAGTGCATCACAGTCCATGAAGAGAGTTGCCAAGGGCCAGCATAGCCCCATTGGAGCCATATGACAAGGAAACAGAGTGCATCACAGTCCATGAAGAGAGTAGCCAAGGGCCAGCATAGCCCCATTGGACCCATTTGACAAGGTAACAGAGTGCATCACAGTCCATGAAGAGAGTTGCCAAGGGCCAGCATAGCCCCATTGGAGCCATATGACAAGGAAACAGAGTGCATCACAGTCCATGAAGAGAGTAGCCAAGGGCCAGCATAGCCACATTGGAGCCATATGACAAGGTAACAGAGTGCATCACAGTCCATGAAGAGAGTTGCCAAGGGCCAGCATAGCCCCATTGGAGCCATATGACAAGGTAACAGAGTGCATCACAGTCCATGAAGAGAGTAGCCAAGAGCCAGCATAGCCCCATTGGAGCCATATGACAAGGTAACAGAGTGCATCACAGTCCATGAAGAGAGTAGCGAAGGGCCAGCATAGCCCCATTGGACCCATATGACAAGGTAACAGAGTGCATCACAGTCCATGAAGAGAGTTGCCAAGGGCCAGCATAGCCCCATTGGAGCCATATGACAAGGTAACAGAGTGCATCACAGTCCATGAAGAGAGTAGCCAAGGGCCAGCATAGCCCCATTGGAGCCATATGACAAGGTAACAGAGTGCATCACAGTCCATGAAGAGAGTAGCCAAGGGCCAGCATAGCCCCATTGGACCCATATGACAAGGTAACAGAGTGCATCACAGTCCATGAAGAGAGTTGCCAAGGGCCAGCATAGCCCCATTGGAGCCATATGACAAGGTAACAGAGTGCATCACAGTCCATGAAGAGAGTAGCCAAGGGCCAGCATAGCCCCATTGGAGCCATATGACAAGGTAACAGAGTGCATCACAGTCCATGAAGAGAGTAGCCAAGGGCCAGCATAGCCCCATTGGACCCATATGACAAGGTAACAGAGTGCATCACAGTCCATAAAGAGAGTTGCCAAGGGCCAGCATAGCCCCATTGGACCCATATGACAAGGTAACAGAGTGCATCACAGTCCATGAAGAGAGTAGCCAAGGGCCAGCATAGCCACATTGGAGCCATATGACAAGGTAACAGAGTGCATCACAGTCCATGAAGAGAGTTGCCAAGGGCCAGCATAGCCCCATTGGAGCCATATGACAAGGTAACAGAGTGCATCACAGTCCATGAAGAGAGTAGCCAAGGGCCAGCATAGCCACATTGGAGCCATATGACAAGGTAACAGAGTGCATCACAGTCCATGAAGAGAGTAGCCAAGGGCCAGCATAGACCCATTGGAGCCATATGACAAGGTAAAAGAGTGCAACAGGCACAACAATAATAAAAAAAGGCCAAATGGCAACCATAAAAAACAACATCAACATGTGGACGGAAGATTCTTATCTGCGCCCTTGGAGCATCTCCAGATCCTCCACTTACTGGTTATCCCCTTCATCGTCCTGTGCCTGTCCAGCTACAGATTCAAGCATTGAATTCCACCGCCTCATCTGACGTAGAGTCATATGCTGAACCTGTAGCTGGGCCTGCATGGTGTCGCTCATCCCTCTCAGGACAGCTGCGTTCCTCAACATGGCCTGCTCTACGTGGGCTAGACCTTCTAGTGTGAGCCATGTTGAGTCACAGCCTAAAATAAAGAAAAAATAAAATATTAATGATAATTACACAACAGAACAAAAAATAAGCAAAGATACATTGTCATCATAAAGACAAATCATTCTTTAAATTAATTTGTTGACATTGATTATTTACACATGAAATATGTTATTCAGACAGACCTAAACCATTAAAGGGACATTTTACTCCAACATGTTGTCCCCTTTAATTGGTTTTTGATGATCCACTTTTACAGCTTGAGTGTCTAAAATCTTGTAAAAGGATTTACATTGTACTTACATTAGCAATTTAAATATTTTAGTTATACCGTGGTAGGCACACCTATCCTTAAACATTTTGGCATTGAGGACAAGCTGTGTAAACATAGCAACCAGAAGAAATTACATTCCCACTGGGTTATCCAAGAGATAATGTATGAACATTTGTACATAAATTGTTGGATCCAAGTAGTGGTGATTGGTATATGTAGTGATATCAAATTAAAGGGACACTAAACCAAAATATTTTAGTTACTGATTCAGATAGAGCATGACATTAAAAATAATTATTAATTTACTCCTATTCTTTAAATGTTAGAATTATCTAGTTATATTTTAAATGCAAGAATGTAAGTTTATAGGGCAGGCCATTTTTGGTTATCAACTTTGGTTGTCCCTGTTGATTGATGGATACATTCATCCAACAATAAAGAAATGATGTCCAGATTTTGTTTTAATAAAAAATAATTAGAGGCATTTCTTTGTTTCAATAAAGATAGCAAGAGAATGAAGAATAATTGATAAGAGTAGTAAATTATAAATTTGATTAACATTGCATGCTCTATTTGAATCACAATAGAAACAATTTGCCTTCAGTGTACCTTTAAGTATCTTATAATGTTGATTTTGAATGATACTTACAGCTGTGCCTGGGAAGGACAATCCGACACCCAGGACAATGAAGATTGAGACAGGGGGGAGGGATGGGATTGGGTTGGGGAGGGATGGGCTGCTGCTCTGGGGTAGCCCGTACAGCTGGGGAGTGGTGAGTTGGGGGCTGGGCAGCTGGGGTAGCTGTACAGGCCAAAAGACGGGGAGAGCGGCGAAGGGGGACGAAGGGGTGTTTTTTGGGAGGGATAGGATAGGACAAATGGGAAGGGCTGGGAGGGTCTGTGGTCTGTGGAGGGGCAGGGGGCTGGGCAGGGGACTGGGCAGGGGACTGGGCAGGGGATTGGGCAGGGGCGGAAAAATGATGACCAGAAGAGGAGGATCCATCTGAAATAAATAATTAAAATATATTAACATCTCATACATCATGAAATCAAATAAACGCATTTCAACTTTATTATGTTTGAAATATACTTAGAAGTGTGTTTGAATTTCTAAACAATGATGATGAGGATATGGTATGCATATAGGCCCTCAGATGAATAGCAATGACTGTCTGTACAATTATAAAATTATTATTGTGGTTTGGCCTGGAATATGCATGTGACATCATGATGGCATGAATTAGAAATCCAAAGATTTTTAAAAATCCAAGCATATCTTCATGCTGCCTGATATATAAAGGGGGCAGTAGTGTATTTGAACAGACAAATAATATTCCTTTTTAAAGTGCAAAAGCTATAGACTTTGAATGTCTTCAATAAAATGATTTCCAATAAAGAAACATGTTGGATACATGTTAGATATATTTCACATACCATCAGACTTCAAGGGAGCCTCTTCCTCCTCCGTCCCTCATGTTAAATCAATCTCTGTAAAACATAACATGTTGTGTACACATTAAGATCAGATATTATAACATATGTTACTGTTGCTCAAAGACACACATCAATGTTGCATTAAAGATATACATACCTAAGGTTATGATTTACATCATTTTGATGGAGCATACAAATGACATTAGATTTGTTATTCTCAATGATTCAGATTTTCGATTTATTGTTTGTATTAATTTTAAAATCATAAAAGCATAGTACATTGAACATTTAAGATTTCTCATGTGTGTATCACTTTATGATTGTTGTCAAAATTGAACATGGAAACAAACATATGCTATACATCTTGTGAATAACAAAGGTGTAGACTAAGAAAATTTGAATTCTTAATCTTTCAATATTAAAATAAAATTAATATATAATCAGAGGAGCAAATTATATGTTTGTTTCAAATGTTATGCTTCATCAGAATCATGCTCATAATATTGATTACCAATACACCTTCAATGACATATAAATGAGTCAATGGACTTACCAGAAGACCGCAAAGGCAGCTCTGCGTCGGTGCTGGATCCCTCTAGGCTCCCCACAACAACTCTCTCTATGAATGATATAGATATATATTAGTGAACACATTTGGGATAGCACTAAATCACATCTGTATCGATTTCTAAGAATAATCAACTTGAAAATGTGAAGAATAGAGCAGTCATTAGAATAAAAAATGCTTGATTGAATCAAGGGGATTCTGTAAAAAATGATGTATTTAACATATGTTTAATTTCTGACTATATTAGACATCAAACTCATCTCATACAATGCTATTGCATATCAATTGATCAATGTTCTTAAAAGAATACACACAAACCACATTTTGAATAACAGCTGTTGACAAATATAAACAAAGACATGTGGCACATCGAGCCATTTGTGCAATGTACAGTAATCTTGTTTAAGACACAACACATATTGATCACAATACCAAACCAAATTGATTTATACAAGTATGTAATCATGGTGCTGTTAGAGTATGCTTATATCTAGAAAGTAACTCAAACAGTGAATATGGGAATTATATATCAATATTGTTTAATCCAAAGAATTTAAGGATTAATGAATCTATTGTTTATCAAAGGGGCACTTACATGATTTATTTCAACAGTGATTTCACTGTTCAAACTGTTACAAATTATTTAACATTGACTCCTATTATAATTTTAATTTTGCTACATTTTAATCTTAAAGGCAGATAAGCAATATTGGATTCAATAAATATTGTTTGTTGAAGGTATCCACCAATCATCAATAAAAACCCAGGTTGGTCAACCAAAATGGAGATGCAGATAAACGTACATTCTTGATTTTAAAATACATTTAGCAATAGAATATTTAAAATATGATTATAGTATTATATTTAAATGTTGATTAATATTGCATGCTCTATCTGAATGACCACAGTAATAATTTTAGCCCAGTGTCCTTTTGATATAAAAAAATATTGATTTGACAATGTTGCTGTTAATGAATTCTCTACTCCATATGTTGATGTAATGAATGGGATGGAGCATGCAATTACAATCTAATATGTTAGTTAAGGATATCCTAAAAATTATTTAATTATCCTCTCTTAAAGGGACATGAAGCTCAAAATGTTTAATTGTATACTTTTTGAAACTATGTACTACTGTTATCTGAACACATGATTTTAACTTTTAACAAAATGCCAATTTATGCATAAAAAAACAGCCGGGTGGGGCGGAGTTAACCGCCAACAGAGGAAGACGTGTCTGAGGAGAGCTCCTGCAACTAATGCCCTAAAAGTGCATTATAAAGGGTATTATTCCCTACATTGGGAGGTATTCCGGACATACTCAAGCCCATATCAACAGATTATTATCCCCCTTTTGAAACTTGGGGGCATTTGGGAAACTTTGAACTACCGGTGTACTATTGCCGCTGCTTGATCCTCACACAGGGCCTCCTACTCGCTCCGGAGGGTCGGGGATCCGCTCCGGAGCTGAAGATCTCTACCACCTTGCCAACCAAGGAACTGGCTGCTTAGAAATACCTGCTGACAGGCTGAAGTCTGAGCCGCATACCTCTCTGTGCCGCCTCACTGGAAGGATACCCACTCTGCGGTTTGCTCACCCGGCCTGACCGCTATTCACATCGGGTGTGACACAGCTGGCCCGGACCTTGTGGGCTCAAACTTTCTACCTGGACACTCCGGGACCTTGCGCGCCTAAACGAGCTAGGGCGCGAAGATCCGCCATCTTAGTTGCTGCCTTCTCCCTCCGTGGCGGCGCGGCCTACCTGAGAGGGCTCCCGGAGCCTCACTGAACTAGCCACTTGCGCTACCACCAGCCGCCGATCTACAGTCCCTGTGGCAGACAACCCCTGCTGTGTCCCTGGATTGCTGGGACGCAGGAGTATCTACAAGTGCTGCAGCAGTTGTGCTGACAGCCTCCGGACCTAATCCATCTCAGACCAGGCAGCTTTCCCCATCCCCTTTACCAGACCCTGACACAGCGACAAGTGAAAAGGAAAACTGAGTATCAGCTGAACATATTCAGCCTTAAGAATCCGTGGCATCTTATAGGGGCAAACTCAATCCGGAGCCCAGCAAAAGCAGTGGAATTTATTCCCGCTACCGCACTTCACCTTAGCACGGACTCCGGTGCTCTACATTACAGCACTACAAGAAAGAACCTTGTCACAGCCCAGCAGTTACCCGCAGCACGGAGGAGACGCCATCTTGGCTCCTTGCCATAACCCACGCGGCCAGGGCAGCGATCCGCTTGCGGCTCAGAAACTCCTCTCCATCCTTGCCGGATAATTGTTATCCTCATTCCACAAGTGGACCATCACTCAGAAGCAAGCATAAAAGAAGGTGAGCTACTAACAGTGAATAAAAACATTGCAGCCACGCTCTTAGACACCCACTAACTCTAAAAAGACTTAGATTGGGCCTGATACTTTTACTCTGATCTCAGAGTGCACCGCTACAGCTAAATGAGGAAGACACTGATATAATATATTGAGCCTCAAGTTAAGAGCCAAACAGAGGCCCTGAGTAACACCTGAGCCCTATGAACACTTAGGCACATATACTCATCTGTCAAGGAGGGATATATTGGAAAGGCCTACATTTCACTTCAGTAACGTCTTTCTCTCAGAGAAGCTGTGAATTTTACTATTGAACACACCCATTTCTACCACAAGCCACCGTTTGAGGCCTTGCAGGGAAAGGACAGTGGAAGGTTTGTTTATTGGTGCTTTGCAGCATCTGGAACAGGGATACTGACTTGATTTAAAAAAAAAAAAAAAAAAAAAAGGCTTTTTACAACACCACCATAACCTGCACAAAATACTCCATTCCTATAATAACCTTAACTCTGCAACCATGAAATAAACCCCCTATACTTGGTCGCAGGAAACCCACCTTAACAGACCCTGAGAACTGGACACTACAATCACATTTTGCAGCGAAGTGAGCACACCGTATCCTTTGTTACTTAACGCAACCTTATTTTCTTTTTGAGGAGTGAGACTTTACACACCCCATGCTACTGAGACATTCTCACATTAATCTTTTTCTTATCTATGCCAGCTGCTGCGACAGCTTCATTGTCCTCAGGTTCATAGCCTGAGGTGGAGTGTGATTTTATATTGCTGCCTTAACCATACATCTTTCTCCTACAGGTTTTTGGGTGTTCCACGATAAGTACTAGTGTAAATTTTCTCTTGCATGAGGCGCTAACAGAGAGGCTAAGAAATACTGGTCTCTCACAAAAGGCTCCCGTGACCTAACCTGACATATATATTTATCTAAACCCACCAAGTAGTTTCACCAACACTTACTTCCTGGGGCACATACACATAGACATACATATAGACACGTCCCCCTAGCCACACACACACTGACACGTTGCTGCACCCACACTCACTACACATAGCCTGATCTTCCCACATAGTACCACCCCTACTGAAACACACCTTTTGAAACCCTATATCTTGAAGAACATCATCTATACCTGCACTCCTGACCCAACAACTTAAGGTCTTAATAGCAGCGTATCTTAAACACCCCTACTCAGTATTCTACTGAGTCACACTGTCTGTTAATCCTCTCTGGCACCTCTCCCTTTCCGGCCCAGCTAGTCTGGGTTGGTCACTTCCCTTTTCCTTTTTCCCTTCTACACAGTCGTATCCCATCACTCCTTGAGGTGCCAGTGACACATCTGTTTACATTTGTATGTTGGGACCGAAAGGTTCAGTTTCCACCCATTATGTGATGCTGTAACAAAATGTCATAAATATAGAAGGTGTTATTGACCCCTGCTCCGCAGTCTAGCAATACAGGTCAGAATTAGTAAACTTTACTATACGGTGCTTCATGCTTTTTAGATTGTTTTCAGAGTGCTTTATAATAGAAGGTTGGTGTTAATTTTTAACTTACAGGCATACCTAACAGTCTTAACAAAATGCCCCATGGGTCCAGACGACAGGGGAAACCCTCCACTAACACTCAGAAGACTGTTTATGATCATTTTACTCAATCAGGAAAGGAATCTAACCCTATCACCAATGAGGAGATGAGCGACCCTGAATCGATAGATGCTGAATCACAATCTAGTGTGCGCTCAGAAGCGCCATCACATCACTACATTACTAAAGCTACCCTACAAGCATATGTTGGCCAGTCAAACACGCTCTATCACCCAGGAAATGTCTTCAACGGTCCTCTGCGGAACTGAAAAAGGAGATTTCAGAGATTGGAGAAAGGGTCGAAGCGGCTAGAGCGGAAACAGGATGGACCTAGTCAGTAGACAATCAAACCTGCTCAATTACTCTGAAAACCCTAGCAGATCAGATGACTCAACTTGAGTTTAAAATGGCAGACATTGAAGACAGAATCTCGCAGAAATAACATGCCGGTTTAGGGGCATCCCAGAAGACGTATAGAGAATGCCCAACTCCAACCCTACCTAAGGGAGCTATTTACAGAACTCGTGGGCACCTCAGATGGACACACTGATACAATGGAAAGAGCCCATAGAGCCTTAAGATCACGACTTACTCCCCGCCGACAAACCAAGGGATGTAATTGTCTGCTTTCACAGCTACAGATATAAAGATAAACTTATACAAGCAGCCTTCAAAAAAGCCGCCTATGCCTGAAAAATTCAAGGATGTTCAAACTCCTGCCTGACCTTTCAACCCATACCCTACAGTACCGGTAAAACTTTCAACAAATCACTCTGACACTCAGAGGAAGGCTAATATTAAGTACAGGTGGGCCATCCTACAAATCTAGTAGTCACCAGAAATAACCAGAGCCACACAATCAACTCCATACCTCAAGGTATGGCTCTCCTGGCCACATGGGGCTTTACACCAGGAGCAACCTCCACCGATACAGCCGACCTACCCAAAGCTGAGAGCTTCGGCTCCCGAATGGACTATCAAAGAGCAAAGAGCTAAGAAACCTAAAACTAACCCACCGTAAACACACGTCTGGTAACCTTTCATGGAACTTATCTAGACTTCATTTAATCCGGAAGTTTGATCTGTCTTCAACAGATCATAACTGAGATTGAGTTAAAGTTTAAAAAGTTTACTATTAGATAGTACAATTAAGTTATGTGTTTGATTGTTATATTAAGGTTGTTGTCTTAATCTAAGTATTGCTCATATGTAATAGCAAGTTAATTTACAATGTTTACTGCGGAGCAGGGTCCACCTCAAAGGACCCCTGCTTCTGTTCGCTTCTCTCGCCCCCCCCACAGGCAGCCCACACTAGGGCTCCACCATAGCGAACCTATTTTCGCTAACTCTCCCTCACTTTATCTGTTGCCTATTCCCCTCCCTCTATCCTCCCCACCTACACTGACTCTTATTACTAAAAGACTTGATCTGCTCCCCACACCTCCCTATGCCACCCCTCAAAATACTAACCCATAATGTAAGAGGCCTAAATTCCCCACATAAGCGCAGCCTTTTAGCTAGATCACTCAAGTTCCATAACCCTGACGTAGCATTCCTTCAGGAGACACATTGGTCATCAGACAACCCTCCCTACACAATATCCAAAGATTACACTGTCCTTGAACACACCTCTTTTTCAAAAAAAGCCAGAGGTACGGCGATTTTAATCCATAAAAGAATAGCCTATGAACCAATCCAAGCCCTAAAAGATCCCCAATCTAGATTTCTCATTCTAACATGTAAGCTAGACCACACTGATCATACCTTAGTCTCTATCTATCTACCTAACTCACATCAGCCTAGATACCTCAAGCGGATCCTACACACAGTCGACCGGATAAAAATAGGCAGAGTCTTACTAGCTGGGGACTTCAATATGACTTGGGACCCAATACTAGACAGAAAAAGAACTTCCTGGACAAAACACACTACCCCTCCTGCTCAACTCTCCCAAAATTTCAGACAAATCATTACTCACTTCGGCTACTTCGATGTATGGCGTTCACTTCACGCTAGGGATAGAGACTACACTCACTTCTCATTCCCTCATAAAACATACTCCAGACTCGACTATGTTTTTTGCTCAGCAGAAACCCTTGACCAAGTCAAACACTCTACCATCTCCCTATGCCCATGGTCTGATCACGACCTAGTCACAGTAACCCTCCGCTCAGCGGAACGACATAATGTTAAGCCTTCATGGCGCCTCCCGCATGACATCTTACAGGATGCTGCATTTAAGGAAACCCTGAGAAAAGACATAGCCTTCTACTGCCAAACTAATGACAATAATCAGGTCAGAGATGACACACTATGGGGGGCGGCAAAGGCCACCTTTAGGGGTATCATAATTAAAAAACAAGCTCATCTCAAAAAACTATCTGGCCTACCCCTTTCCAAATCTCATATTGAATTACGTCGTCTAGAACTCCTAAACAGAAATACTCCCTCAGATGAAAACACAGCTCAAATTATACAGATTAAAAATCATATTAACCAACTAGAGCTAAAACGCCACTCAGGCTAATTTATTTAAACTGAAACAGATTACTTTACCACAAGAGTAACAAAGCAGATACACTATTAGCAAATAAACTTAAAAATAGGACGAGCACCTCAAGAATACATCAGATTCAATTTGAGAACAAGACATACCGCAAACCCTTAGACATTGGCACTTGCTTTGAGAGATTTTACTCAAACCTATACAATCTAGAAAAAAATGCAAGTGACAAACTAACTCCTGTTGACAAGATTAGCTCTTTCCTTCGCAACTTAAATCTTCCCTCATTGTCGTCTGAGGACCAAGAAACACTCTCATCCCCCTTCACCTCTAAGGAAATCAAATACGTAATAAAACATCTAAACCTTTCAAAACTCCGGGCCCAGATGGCTACTCGGCTGCATTTTACAAAACATACACAAATGAACTAACCCCACTACTCTTAAGATTTTTTAACTATGCTAGAGAACAGGGTAGGTTTAGTCAGGAATTCCTGGAAGCAACGGTGATTACTATTCCTAAGCCCCAAAAAGACCCATCTTTATGCTCCAATTACAGGCCAATCTCCCTAATTAATTTAGACATTAAAATTACGCTAAATTATTTGCTATACGCATATCCAAAATTACTCCCGAAACTCATAAACCTAGACCAAGTAGGATTTTTCCCCCCATCGCGAAGGACCAGACAATACTAGACGTCTCTTAAACATCTGCACTGAATCCACCAGACTAAATAGGCCATTCTCTGTAATCTCATTAGATGCAGAGAAGGCTTTCGACCGTGTTAGATGGTCCTACTTATGGGAAACCCTCAAAATCTTTGGTTTCCCAGATCAAATTATCAAAGCGATACAGGCCCTTTACTCCACTCCCACAGCAGTAGTTAGAGGCCTAGGCTTTGCCTCACCCCCCTTCCCAATCTCTAATGGCACCAGACAAGGGGTGTCCACTCTCTCCCCTTCTTTTTGCCCTGGCAATCGAACCACTAGCAGAACAAATCAGACAAGATATAAAAATTGATGGCATCCGCCTACATGGCACTATCCACAAAATTGCACTCTTTGCAGACGACATCACAATATTCTCATCAGACCCCCTATCTTCATTCCCAAGACTGATAGAAATTTTAGACTCCTTTGGAGATATGTCACATTACAAGTTAAATCTAGGTAAAACAGAAATCTTTACTTGGGGAATTCCACAGAATACAGTTGACACCCTCAGAGTCCGATATAGAGTCCACTGCGTCAATAATTTTATCTCCCATTTAGGCGTTAAGATATCGAATAATATCCCTCAGATGATCAAAGACAACTACCTGCCCCTTTTAACTGAACTGCGCACCCTGAGAGACAAATGGGACTACACTCATATTTCATGGATAGGTAGGCTAACAGCCCTTAAAATGTCTTTTCTACCTAAAATTACTTATTTATTTAGATGTCTACCTCTCCGTATCCCGGGATATCTCCTTCGCCAATTTCAGAGTGAATTTACAAAATATATATGGCAACACAAACCCCCCAGAGTGGCGCACAAAATCCTTCAAAGCCCCCTAAGTAGAGGAGGTATAGCCTCCCCTTCAATAACTAGGTACTATGAAGGAGCCATGCTCACCCATATTTCGCAATGGGGTGCGAAAGATTCCCCTAGCAAATGGAAAACCATAGAACAAGCCTCCCTCCCAAGCCATATATTTTTACCCGATTTAATTTGGATCCCTGCCCATCTAAGACGTACCACAGACATTAGCAATAACATAATACTAGAATGCCTCACCATATGGGATAAGCTAAGACACTACCCACACATCGCCCCACATCCCTCACCAATTACCCCCTTGACAGGTCTCCTACGAGGCTTACCTGACTCTCATCCTAATACTTGGACACGAATCGGAATACAAACAGTTGCTGACCTCTGGGTTACTTCACCTTCTCCGCATTTCGTGACACTCTCAGACATAAAAGCTAGCTCCAACTTACCCAGGTTCATGACATATGAATACACAAGACTAAAGAGCTTTCTTATTAGCTGGGGATTTCGACCTGAGTTACACCGACCCCGTACACCTTGGGAAACGACTTGGCAACAAGGGAACAAACTTCACAGACCATTGTCAATGCATTACACCTTAATAGGAAACACAGACTCTGAGAATAAACTTCCTCACTTGCTCGCATGGGAATCAGTGCTGAACTTGACCCTGCCCCCACAATTATGGCATCATGTAATTTCCCTCACTAAAAAAGCACTACACTGTGTCACACTCTTCGAAACATATTATAAACTCTTAACGAACTGGTACCTTACCCCCGCGAGACTTAACAAAATGTTCGTCTCTACCTCTCCTTTATGCTGGCGTAACTGTGGCAAAAAAGGAGACTCTCTACACATATGGTGGGAATGCCCCAAGTTAAAACCCTTATGGAGTACCTGCTTCCGTACGCTAGGGAGATTAGGCATAACACTCCCTATAACTCCTTCTAACGCCCTCTTACACATAGGCATTACTAAACTACCTAAACATCAAGCATAACCTAGCAATTTATTTGCTAACAGCTACTAAAGCGACAATAGCCAAGGCTTGGAAAACCGAGACGCCCCCAAAATGGTCATGCATTCTAAACTATATGGCATACATCTACAATATGGAGAAACCCATCTTTTACTCCCTGAATAATTCAGACCTATTTGAACTAGTGTGGGCAGACTGGCAATCTAACCACTCCATTACTTGGACCCCAAACCCTAGAGTAAACGCACTCTAGACAACCTTCTCCATGTACCACCCGCACATGAACTAAACCTCGGCCTCTAATAACAACCCCTCCTTTCCCCCCTCCCTAGTCCCTCCCCCCCACCCCAGTCAACTCACCTCATCTGACTCGAACTATACTGTGTTCATTTTCCTCATTCTAGGAACACATCTTGACCTGGCACATTCTTAGTGTACCATTTTTTCTGTTCATACTTTCTGTAGGAGCCTGCGAGCTCCAAATTGTTTTATTACATCACTATTATATTTGAGAAATCTTTACTAATAAAAATTTTGAAACTTAAAAAAAAAAAAAAAAAAAAAAAACAGCCGGATAATACCAGTAATGCATTGTTTAACCTAAACCAAAATCAATATGTTTTTAGAAGAACTAAAACAATAGACTGAACCAATGTAGCTCATAAAATGTTTAAACAAAACAATAAAATCACGTTTCCAAATCATTCAATGTAAAATTTAGTTGGCATGTCCATTGAACGACGTGATCAATTTCAAAAATTGAATCTATATTTTTAAAATCAAAACATATGCAAAAGTGTGTGAATTTTGTCAAAATGTATCCAAATAAGATTAAGCAATACACAGGGGAAGAATATAAATTGGACATTCAAAGAATCTTACATTAAAATGAAGATATCAAGAATAGATGGGATATCTTAAATTCTAAAAAAATTCAGATTAGTATTACAATGTAATCCTATGTTTTTGTTTTTTTATTCTTATTTGTAAATATTTTACAAATCCATTTTGCGGATACATATAAATATTGAACAATGTGGATTTTGTATGTAATGTTCTGTCCATGTTTCTAAGACAAATGTCAATTAAAATGAGACATACCATACTGTGACAAGCCCTGGCTTGAGGTTCCAGCACCAACATCACTATATGTAATATATTAAATGAGGATTGGATATCATATAATGCAAATCATGCCATGTTTAAAATCTTTACATTATTACCAAATCAATTAAAAACTATTAATCTTTGGTAGTCCCATGAGTTAATTGTTTTCCTCAATTAAATTCATGATAAATATATCCTGTACTCTTATTTTCAATCAGTTGTGTTGTTTACTGTAGCTTTAATTATTTTTTTGTGTTATTTCATTCTCATCAATTGATGGACATATGTTATTATTTATTTTGATTCTGCTAGTCTTTTTTTATTATGTATAATATTGAAAATAAGAATACTGTATTCTTCACATATATAATAATTCACATTTTCATTTTGACCAACATGTGTAAAGCGATGCCACTTACATCAAACCCATGTTAACGTGTATGCGCAATTCTAATTTTCGGGATCATTGCGCAATGATTCCAAGCGGAATTACGCATCCGTCATTTGACCAACATGTGTAAAGCAATGCCACTTACAGCAAACCCATGTTAACGTGTATGCGCAATTCAATTTTCGGGATCATTGCGCAATGATTCCAAGCGGAATTACGCATCCGTCATTTGACCAACATGTGTAAAGCAATGCCACTTACAGCAAACCCATGTTAACGTGTATGCGCAATTCTAATTTTCGGGATCATTGCGCAATGATTCCAAGCAGAATTACGCATCCGTCATTTGACCAACATGTGTAAAGCAATGCCAGTTACAGCAAACCCATCTTAACGTGTATGCGCAATTCAATTTTCGCTCTGTGACGCATATCCTGTAGAGCGCAAGAAACATCATTCCTATTTCATGTATCACTAATCTAAAATCAGATATCTAAACATCATATGTAGCGTATGTTGTGAGATCTATATAGGTTTAGTATCTGACTATATACACATTTCTTAAAAATCTAATCAAATATTAATATATTATATGAAGTTGGATAGTTACCTGGTTCAGATTCTCTTTCAGCTCCTCCCAGGCCACCGGACGGAGAAGCAGCTGCCCTGGTCCCCGGGTCAGGACTTTCAGATCCAGCAGCTGGGAGGGAAGAAGAGGAGGCCGAGGATGGCGAGGATCTAAATCTTTTGGGGACCCGGAGAGTGAGGAGCTCGCATAAAGTCACCTCATAAGGGAGTAGGTAGAGTTAACACGGGGCCTTTCTTTGGCCCCCTCTTTTACGGGCTTGTACCCACTCCCTTATGAGTTCGACTTTTTTTGTCAATCGCAACCTCATATCTCCGAATCTCCGCATGATCTGATCCTGGCTCCTCTGGACGCCACACACCAATTGAACCGCATTGGTGATAGACTCCCAGAGGGCCTTCTTAACAGGCCCATCTGTCGACCTCCTCTTGTTCCCAAACAGCTGGGGATAAAAGTCCTTGACGGCATGGACCAGTGCAGTGCTCTCCTGATTGGTAAACCTGGGAGGTTTCATGTCTGCCGAGATGTGTGTATATATATATATATATAGAGAGAGAGAGAGAGAGAATATTATAATAATATACCAGCAGGCATTAGAGAACTGACAAAGATGGCAACGTGTAATGGACTTTTATTTGGTGAAGTAAACATGAGATGCACCATGGGACAAGTTATCTGTACATCTGATTGGATAAAAGTTTGAAATATTGTTAGAATGTCTGTGAGACCATCCTGACTCAAGTTGTGTTTGTGTGATGAACTCTGATTGGCCGGTTCCTTAATGTTTCATATCTTAGCAACTTCCATACACATACCTCCTGGTGGTGCTGTTACTTCATTTTTCATGTAGACTTATTTGTAACTCATGGGCCTGTCATGCGGATATGTGTGACGCAGATTTAATATCCATGATCCATTAAATATTAATGTTTAAATTCTCTTGAAAATCTAATACTGTCACATTATTAAATGTTGTAGACATTTCTCGATTTAATAACGGTCTGTTTCTTTAATACAAATACGTTGGATTAATACATATTTAATATTGTATGTCTTTATTGTTCATAAAATCAATTTTGTGACTTATTGTGAAGTATTGACATTGCTCTATTAAATGTATTTATAATGCACATTGATTGTGTGCTATTGCGTGACATTAGACTCTAATGTTTAAAGATGCAAATCTGGTGTTTCAAGATCCGTTTCCCACGCAACATTTCTGAATGTTCAAATTCAGGTTAGAATGTCAGTAACTTGGATAATCTGTTTATAGATGTTAAACTACAGGTTTGTTTGTTTGTTATTAGTAAATAAACCTCAAGCTTGTATTTGTCTGAACTGCTCATATGTTATTGTGCAATGGCGTCTTTATTTTTAAATAGACATTACAACCAAATAATTGTATCAAATGATCTGTAGAGATATAAAATTGTTTAGACTTTAAAATGTAACTCAATTTATCTTTGTATTTAGATATCCTCAATAGAAGAAATTTAAATGCACATGGTTGAGCCAATCACATAAGGCATCTCTGTGCATCCACCAATCTTCATCTACTGAGCCTATCTCGATATGCTTTTCAAGCAAAGTATGTCAAGATAAGAAGAGAAGTAAATACACTCTTTAAATCTCTTAAAGGGACACTGTCCAGAAAAATTTAGCGTTCGTGATTCAGATTGAGCATGAAATGTTAAGCAACTTTATAATTTAATCCGATTCTCAAATGTTAAGAATTATCTTGTTATCTTTCTTTGCAAATCAAAATTGATATTTTATATTACGGACAATTTTTGGCGAAAAACCTGGGTTGTCCTTGATGATTGTTGGATAAATTAATACACCCAAAAAAAAAGTTCTGTCCAGAGTACTGAAGCAAATAAATTATCAATTTAATGCCTTATTTTTAAAGTAATGATAGCAACATCACGAGGAACATTGATAATATGAGTCAATTATAAAGTTACTTAAAATTGAATACTTGTTCAGAATGTCTAAATAATTAATTTTTTTACTGTCTCCCTTTAAGTATATGTTGAGTTCATGTCCCTTTAAGGAGACATTTCACAATAATGCTTGAAATATCATAAACCTAGGCCCCTTCCTTTGGCAAAATTAGTATAACATATGAGTAAAGCAAATTTAGATTAACTTCTGGATTGTTTTAC
The DNA here is from genome assembly GCF_027579735.1 of Bombina bombina. Lineage (NCBI taxonomy): Eukaryota > Metazoa > Chordata > Amphibia > Anura > Bombinatoridae > Bombina > Bombina bombina. The sequence goes on along the minus strand of NC_069503.1, from coordinate 881,549,468 downwards.
ACACTGAATGAAATATATATTGTAATGGATGTATTTCGCAGTCTTCAGCTTAGAGGGACATTAAGCTATATGTTATTTATGCATTTTGGATAAGATTATAATATTTGAACAACTTAATATGTTTTGTTATTCGATCATTAGATTTTAATTATATATATTCTTGGATTAAATACATATCTACATAGGCTATTTTGATGCTGATTGTTGGTTGCACAAAGATGCCTTATGTAATTGTCTAAGATATGTGCATTGATGTATCTTTTTCTAAGTATATTTAAAGACTGAATGTAATTCAATAGTACTTTATTGTGAGGGATGCGTAAATCCCCTTGGACTGAAGTCTGTTTTGGTCTTAGTTGCGGAATTAATTGTTTCTTATGAGTATAGAGATGTTTTGTATCACTCAGGAATTTGTTAACAATATTGTGGAAAGGCAACAGTGTTACCGTTGTGAGTTGATAGATGTAGAATGAGTAGACAGTAAGTTTCAGTACAGCTATGTGCAATACTAAACAATACACACTAGGGGTAAGGTACCCTTAGTGTGCTGTTAGGAAGCTCTGCGGTGTGCAGCTATCTGTGTTCGGAACACAGCGTTACGTCACAAGAGTGGGTGTGACTGGTATTCGATCCCCGATGTTCTTTATCCAGTTTGCGGCAGACTTTAGAGAATCTCAAGACAAATGAGGAGCCAAGTGTGTTATTAGTGTCCCAGAGCTTGTCAGCGTGTGAGAACGCTAATGGTTAGTGCTGATAGGAATGACCTGCCGGAGGTAGGTGCAGCGTGAAAGTTGCGCTCAGTAGGAAAGCGAGAGCTGACAGGTGCTGCGAGTTTGTAGTCCGCTGTGTGTTGTGAGTTCAGAGCGTGTATAGAAATGAACACGCTAAGGTAGAAAGTAATCAACTAACTAGTTCAAGGTGGTAATCCAGAGTTAGGAATCTTCACAAACAATGTGGAAATAGGAATCTGCAGAATAATGTCTGAAGACAAAGTTGGAGCTCAGTTTAAGGTTAACTGTCTGTAAGGTAGCAAACAAAATACTAAGCACCTGAGTGCAGGCGTGCAGGGCTTATGAAGACTTTGTAGGAGGGGACTGCTTAAAGGGCTAGTCCTGACATCACCCCCTCTTCAAGCAAGTGGTCCCTGCACTTGAGGTTGTGGCCTATCAGGGTACCGTCTATGAAAAAGGTTTACTAGCCGGGGTGCATGAAGGTTGGTGGAGGGTTCCCACGAATCTTCCTCATCTGAGTAACCCTTCCAACGTACCAGATATTCCAGGTGGCCATTACGGACTTGTGAGTCAAGTAGTTTCTGTACTTCGAATTCATCCGACAATGTTTGAATAGGAACGGGTGGTAGAACTGGATTAGCGTCCCTTAAAGAACCTGCTGGTTTCAACAAGGAGACATGAAAGCTGGTATGAACTCGTAGGGAAGGTGGAAGATCAAGAGCCATGGCATTTGGGTTGATGACCTTAAGGATTGGGAAAGGACCGATGAAAAGTTTACCTAATTTCCTAGAAGGAACACCAGAACACTACTCAGCGCTAGGTATAGATATTAAGCCTCAAAGAATGAAAATTATTAAAAACAACTTTGAAATTTTTGAAAAACAACTAAGTGCTGAAATACTGAATCAGGTTGTGTCTAATATGGCTATTGAAAAAAAGCTTTCATAAGTTCTGCAAAATTAGTCTTCCTTGGAGAAAGTTATAATCAAAGTTCCATTAGCCAGACAGTACCTTTTATCTCACAAAATAGAGTGATTTAATATTGCTTCTTTTGATGAAGTCGTTTTCAATCCTGTTGACAGCTTCCAAGCGGATCCTTTTTTCTTTTTGCTCCCTCTCTGCTGCTCCTTTAAATCCCTTCTTTCTCAAGGGATTGTGGGATCCAGGATCCAGAGTAGATAGACAGAAAAACAAAAGCGCAAAAGAGAGAGGATTCAAGTGCAATTATAACACAAAGTAGCGCAAATAAGTGATAAATCTACTCACCAGATGTATGATAAAAAATGCCTTTATTTATTCACAAGGATAAAACACTTTGTTTCCGTGCACAGCACCCACAGACCACAGATGACTGGTAACTGGAAGTTTTTGGAATGGCAAGTCTAAGCTTGCGGCAGGGTTTTCCGGACAGCCCGCCCTCAGTGTTACAGTCCTGTTTTCTGGTGCTCCTGACGGATGTGAACCCCAACGCGTTTCCCCTGGTGTTCGCCGGGCTTTATCAAGGGGATATTCTCCAGATAGTTTGGTATCGGGTTGTAGCAAACAATGGCTCCTTAAGTACCCGTATGTGGTAAAAACAATCCACCCTAAAGAGGGGCTTGTCTGCCAGCTGGTTCATGATTGGCTTGTATGAACCAATAGGGAAACAATGCATATGCTAACAATTCATTCATTAACAATTCATTCATTAAAACTTTATACACGGCATTAGCTATAGTAAATCTTTCATATGTTTTGTCAATACACACACATTTTCTATTTAATTCATTGGACTGCTCTACGGGGTATAAGCTGTTTGCAAATGCTACACATAGCAACACGTTTTTTTTGTATCTGTGGGTTTAGTGATATATCGTTGACTCTATTAATTCTATAACATAAGTGATACAGCTATTTGTATGGGGGAATTCCCAAAGAACAATATATGTGCACACTATTTAGACATGTGTACTGATACTTAGTAGCGTTAAACGCAAGAATGTAAATTTATAGTGTTGCAAATTTTGTAAAATTTACACTGTATGTGTTACGATCTAAGGACCTTTTAGAGGTAATGTAAGAAACATTAAAAATTACATTAAAATTACATAATTAATTAAAATAGTAGTTCATAACAACCAGGTGAGGTTATATTGACAAAGGGAAATTGATGCATATTTAGAATTCTTCAAATAAATATTTAAAAAATTGAATTTGATTTAAAATTTATAGATGCGAAATAAAGTCACACTTGTGCATAAAAACTCTTAAGGCTTGTTTTGATTCACATATAGGCAGCCACATCAATGTCTATATTAAGACCTTGAGGATGTAATGTCATTAATTTATATATCCAACATGTCTCTAGTTTCCTCAGTTCTAGTAATCTGTTATGCTTGCTTGGTGGGATCCACCCAATTACCTGGATTTTTAAAGAGGCAGGATCACTATTGTGATATTCAAAAAAATGTTTTGCAACATTATGTTTGATCAATTTTTCCTTTATGTTATAAATATGTTCACAGGCTCTGCGTCTTACTTGGCGTTTTGTGCGACCTACATACATTAGGCCACACCCACAATTTAGCAAGTAGACTACGTATGTTGATTCACAATTACTTTTGAAATCAATTTCATAGTGATTAGTTTTACTGGAGTTACTAAAGAATTTCGATCTCTCTACATGAGGACACCGTGCATCTAGACTTGGAGCATCGTAGTGTCCCCTTCCAGGTACTCAGCCAAGTTTCTTGTAATTTGTTTTTGTTGTCTGTCTTACTACGTATCTTGCTTGGTGCTAAATAGTTTTTAAGACTCATGCCCTTTCTGTATGATATGTTGGCTTTTTCTTGGAGATGTGGTCCTAAGAGGGGATCTGCTTTTAAGATTGACCAATGTTTATTTATAATGCTTTTAATTGCCCCTGCACCTTCACTGAATGTGGTTGTGAATCTTATGCATTCATTGTTATTGATCTTATTTGGTGCATCTTTGTGTTTTAAAGAAATTAAATCTTGTCTATCCTTGGTGCCAGCCTTTTGTCTAGCTAGTTTGATATTGTTTGCATCGTATCCTTTAGCTAAAAATTTACTCTCTAAAATGTCAGCTTCTTCCTCATAGTTTTTAGAGTGTGTACAATTCCTTCTTATCCTTAAAAACTGGCTATAAGGTACGTTATTTATCCAGCATTTTTTATGTGCGCTGGATTCAGGGGTTGGACGGCGTCTGAGATTGTAGTAACGACTCTGAGTATCTTGAGCATGTTTGATGTTTTGATGAGAACGAGAACGTCTCTTTTAGTTTGTTTGTGTACTCGTCAACTAGTGGAGAAGGTGAAACCGACTGTGCAGAAAAGGTGAATGATGGGTGGAACCCGTAGTTAGCGTACAAAGGGGTCATGTTAGTGCTGGAGTTGACTGAATCATTATAAGCATATTCTGCTAAGGGAAGTAGGTCTGACCAGTTATCTTGATGTTGGGTGCAGAAACAGCGGATGTATTGCTCCAACCATTGATTAACCCGTTCAGTCTGTCCATTCGTTTGCGGGTGAAAGGCAGTGCTATAATGATGGGTGATGTGTAATTGATCACAAAGTTGTCTCCAGAACCTGGAGGTGAACTGTGTTCCTCGGTCAGAGGTGAGAATTGGGGAAATACCATGTAGTCTAATAACATGTTGAATGAATAGCTGGGCTGTCTCCGCAGAAGTAGGAAGTTTTGAGAAAGGTATAAAATGTGCCATCTTACTGAAAAGCTCTACTGCGACGAGGATTGTGTTGTTATTGTTAGATCTTGGGAGCTCGACGATGAAGTCTAGCCCTACATGTTGCCAGGGTCTCTGTGGAACTTGAACAGGCATGAGGAGACCATAAGGTAGAGTGGTCTTGGATGATGCACAGACAGCACAACTCTGGATGTATTCGGTTATAGTCTTCTTCATATGTGGCACCAGTAGTGCCTAGAGATCTTTTCGAGAGTGCGTCGTATGCCCTGATGTCCAGCAGTAGGGATGTCATGGTTATGATATAAAATTTCCTGCTGTAGTGATGGAGGAACATATAATTTTGTATCACGATAGTATAGACCGTCCTGACATTTCTGTAACTTATGTTTTGAAATACAGTCCTTATTGATCATAGATGACTTTAAGTTGCAGGAAAAGGTGCTTGAGAGACCTATGAATCTTTCTGGAGGAATAATACGTTGTAGTTCAGATGGAGTTCTGTAGTCAGTGTCTTTACGAGAAAGAGCATCAGCCTTGCCATTCAGTTTTGCTGATCTATAAGTGATGGTAAAGTTAAATCGGGTGAAGTAAAGGCACCAGCGAGCTTGGCGAGATGAAAGGGTTTTACTTTCTTGTAAGTATTCTAAGTTTTTATGGTCCGTTATGATCTGAATGGGTATTATAGTACCTTCTAGGAGGTGTCTCCAATGTTCCAGCGATCTTCTTATCGCCAGTAGTTCCTTCTCTCCGATTGGATAGTGGGTCTCTGCAGGAGACAGTGCTTTGGAGTAAAAAGCTATTGGATGTATGGGTGAAGAATCTGTGAGTTGTTGGGAGAGAACAGCACCAATCCCATAGTCGGAGGAATCGACTTCTAGGATATAGGGTAGGTTGGGGTTAGGATAGTGTAGAATGGGCGCTGTTGTGAAACGCTTCTTTAGAAGTTCAAAAGCTGTGTTAGCATCTTCATTCCAAACGAATGGGTTATTAGTTCCAGTTAGACGAGTCAGAGGTTTGACTATTTGAGAGAAGTTCTTTATGAACTTCCTATAATAGTCAGAAAATCCTAGGAATTGTTGGAGTTGTTTTCTATTCTGTGGTTGTTTCCACTCAGTTACTGCGGTTACCTTTGTATCTTCCATCATGATCCCTTGCGGACTGATGTAGTAACCGAGGAAAGACAATTCGGTGGTGTGGAAAATACACTTCTCGAGCTTCGCATAAAGTTGGTGTCTCCTGAGTCTGTCCAGAACGAGGCGTACATGTTGAATATGGTCTTGTGGATTGTTAGTATATATGAGAATATCGTCCAGATATATTATCATACAAGTGTCTAACAAATCCCTGAAAATGTCATTCACGAAGTGCTGGAAAGTTCCTGGAGCGTTACACAGCCCGAAGGGCATAACCAGATACTCAAAATGCCCGTATCTGGTCCTGAATGCGGTTAACCACTCATCACCCTTTCTAATCCACACCAGGTTATACGCCCCACGGAGATCGAGCTTTGTGAAGATGGTTGCTTGATGGACTCTCCCAATTAACTCTGGAATGAGGGGCAGTGGGTATCGATTCTTGATGGTCTTCTTGTTTAGTTTGCGGTAATCAATGATAGGTCTGAGAGACATATCCTTGTTGCGGACAAAAAAAATCCCGGCCCCAGCTGGTGATGTAGACGGACGTATAAAGCCCTTTTTAAGGTTCTCGTTGATGTAGTCTTTTAGATGGTCGAGTTCAGGTTTGCTGAGAGGATACAAGCGTCCAAAGGGAATTGTTGCTCCTGGTTGTAGCTCAATAGGACAGTCGTACTGTCTGTGAGGAAGAAGTGTTTCTGCATGTTTCTTACTAAAAACATCAGAATAGTCGGAATAAGCAGCAGGCAGGTTATTTAAGTCGGTCGATTGTTGAACTAGAGAAATGTGAGAGTAGCAGGTAGAAAGGCAGTAGTCGGACTTGAAAGAAACCTGTAAATCCTTCCAATCTATGGTGGGTTGATGCAACTGCAACCATGACAGTCCTAATACAACTGGAAAGAGAGGAGAGGGCAGTATATCAAACACTAGATATTCAGTATGACCTGTTGGAGTCTGTACCAAAAGAGGTTTAGTGTGGTGAAGAATCAGACCAGTTTTCATTGGGGTTCCGTCAATAACTCTAATGCAGACAGGTCTTTGCTTGCACTCAAAAGGAATTTTATTAGTTTTAACAATGTTTAAATCAATATAACAGCCACTGGCACCGGAGTCAACAATTGCTTCAATGTTGATTTTCTGTTGCTGCCACTGTAGAGACAAAGGAACACGACAATAAATAGGGTTATAGCTGATTGTTGAATGTATAGTAAATACAAGTGACTTACTTTTCTTAGACTTGATAAGCACAGGACAATCCTTAACAGAATGGGTTGGGCTAGCACAATACATGCAAAGCTGCAGGTTTCTTCTCCGTGTTCTTTCTTGTGAAGAAATTGGCCCTCTGATGATACCCAGATCCATGGGTTCCTCAGATGTTTTCTGTGGAGGAGTAGAGTGAGAGTAGGAGGTGGCTGCTGTGGTCTGCGAGGTGGCATAGGAACATTCAAGTTTCCTCTCCCTCAACCTCCTGTCTATTTGTATGACAAGTTTGATCATGGACTCAAGACTATCTGGCAACTCATTTCTCGCAAGCTCATCCTTGATTTGATCGGATAGCCCAAGCCTAAATTGGTTTCGTAGTGAAACAGCGTTCCACTGTGAATCCGAACTGTATTGTTTGAATTCGGTGACATAATCTTCTACGGCCCTGCGGCCTTGTTTGAGAGCCCTCATCTTAGCCTCAGCGGTGAGTTGGACATCTGTGTCCTGATATAAATCATCCATACTAGTGAGAAAGGTTTGTAGTGATGATAGGATGGGGTCGTTATTTTCATAACATGTTTCGGCCCAGACACGAGGCTCACCCCTGAGAAAAGAGACTATAGTGAGAACTCTAATTCTGTCTGTACTATAAGTCTTGGGTTTGAGGGTAAAGAGCAAATTGCAAGCATTTTTAAACTGCCAGTACTGCTTCCTATTACCAGCAAATGTTTCTGGTAGGGAAACCTGGGGTTCAGGGGATAGCTCAGAGAAAGAAGCCCTATGACTGATGGTGTCTTTAAGTATACCACGGAGGGTTTGGTTCTCTAGCTGGAGCTCTCGTAGTCCCTGGGAGAGCTGGTCTACCTTCTGTGAAAGGTTGTAGACAATCTGCGGTAATTCCGCTGGATCCATTATTTGGGGCTTAGTATTATGTGAGGGATGCGTAAATCCCCTTGGACTGAAGTCTGTTTTGGTCTCAGTTGCAGAATTAATTGTTTCTTATGAGTATAGAGATGTTTTGTATCACTCAGGAATTTGTTACCAATATTGTGGAAAGGCAACAGTGTTACCGTTGTGAGTTGATAGATGTAGAATGAGTAGACAGTAAGTTTCAGTACAGCTATGTGCAATACTAAACAATACACACTAGGGGTAAGGTACCCTTAGTGTGCTGTTAGGAAGCTCTGCGGTGTGCAGCTATCTGTGTTCGGAACACAGCGTTACGTCACAAGAGTGGGTGTGACTGGTATTCGATCCCCGATGTTCTTTATCCAGTTTGCGGCAGACTTTAGAGAATCTCAAGACAAATGAGGAGCCAAGTGTGTTATTAGTGTCCCAGAGCTTGTCAGCGTGTGAGAACGCTAATGGTTAGTGCTGATAGGAATGACCTGCCGGAGGTAGGTGCAGCGTGAAAGTTGCGCTCTGTATGAAAGCGAGAGCTGACAGGTGCTGCGAGTTTGTAGTCTGCTGTGTGTTGTGAGTTCAGAGCGTGTATAGAAATGAACACGCTAAGGTAGAAAGTAATCCACTAACTAGTTCAAGGTGGTAATCCAGAGTTAGGAATCTTCACAAACAATGTAGAAATAGGAATCTGCAGAATAATGTCTGAAGACAAAGTTGGAGCTAAGTTTAAGGTTAACTGTCTGTAAGGTAGCAAACAAAATACTAAGCACCTGAGTGCAGGTGCGCAGGGCTTATGAAGACTTTGTAGGAGGGGACTGCTTAAAGGGCTAGTCCTGACATTTATAAATATGTTAAAATTCTTTTATGATTGTTTAAAATTCAATACACAATATATTTTGTGAATGTCCCTTTAAGGACCAAAACATTCGGAATATTGATTTAACATTGTCGAAAGAAACTAAAGGGGAATGAAAATTATATATAGATATGTGATGTCTAACCCAAGAGGTAAGATTTAAAAAACTACATAATATTAATAACTATAGTTAAATGACCCTTTAAATGACTCCACTAGAACATAAAATCTATTAACATGGCATCCAATAACTAGCTTGTGCAAAATATGAAGTTAACTGACCTACCATTTTTAAATTTAAAAATTATAAATTTTTTAAAATACTGTTTTTAGATACCTAAGGAAGATACAAGATCTTATAAAATAAATTTTACATTCAACAACACTGTCACTTTAATGTAAGTGAACCACTTCCCCTTCTTAAAAGTGAAAAAAATAAATTTATGTCAAATTCTGACTACATATCCGAAAATATTTTTAAAAATTAAGATCTAAAAATAACACAATAAAAGCAACGATGGATTTCACTCCCCAATTAATTTTAAAAAGATAGTTGACTTTAATATTCTCTGAATCAGTGGATTTTCTAAAATTAATGCTATACATGATGCCTAATTTGATCTTATGCATGTGCTTGTCAAATAGACAACTACCAGTCATGGGAGTCAAATTGTTTTTTATTGACAGATTATATGGATATTTATTATAATCTGTTCAAAAGAGGGTATTTAATAATAAAATGTTGATTATTACCATTTAAAAAAAAAAGTTCTTTTAACAAAAACAAAATAAAGAAATTCCTGGAAGTCATCAGATGAAAATCTGAAAATAAAAAAAAATTTTTTACAAAGTTAATACACAAGTTGTAAAATATTCATAAAATACATTTACAATCATCTTGTGTCTATGCTCTAACTTTGTGCAACATTTTATCAAGATATTTATGAATTAAATTTTTGGATTAAAAACCAAAAAAAAAACCATACACCATTATATTGTGTAATAAAAATTACATTTAAATATCAGCATTTCTAATTATACATAATAATGTATATCACATTTAAATAATAAATATATATGTATGCTGAACATAAATGTAATATTTCATGTCCATTCAAATACCTCTATATCAACTATAATATGTATTCCTTTGTCTGATTGTGATACCTAAATATCTAATTATGAACAAAGTATGACTAATGTATGTAAGCTACAAATATTCTACATTCTTCCTGTGATTCTTAACTATCATGCATTGGTAAACCAACCTGGATAATGCATGGTCTTTGAAAGTCAATTCTGGAGAAAACAGTTGATCTTCAATAGGTGTCTTATTCATCATTTCAAAAATAGAGGACTGAAATACTATCTAAAAATTGAAAAATAATCTAAGTGTCTGATTGTGATACCTAAATATCTAATTATGAACAAAGTATGACTAATGTATGTAAGCTACAAATATTCTACATTCTTCCTGTGATTCTTAACTATCATGCATTGGTAAACCAACCTGAATAATGCATGGTCTTTGAAAGTCAATTCTGGAGAAAACAGTTGATCTTCAATAGGTGTCTTATTCATCATTTCAAAAATAGAGGACTGAAATACCATCTAAAAATTTAAAAATAATCTAAGTGTCTGATTGTGATACCTAAATATCTAATTATGAACAAAGTATGACTAATGTATGTAAGCTACAAATATTCTACATTCTTCCTGTGATTCTTAACTATCATGCATTGGTAAACCAACCTGGATAATGCATGGTCTTTGAAAGTCAATTCTGGAGAAAACAGTTGATCTTGGTTGGTGTCTTATTCATCATTTCAAAAATAGAGGACTGTGAAATACCATCTAAAAATTAAAAAATAATCTAAGTGTCTCCAATAGGATGCCTCCACAGCCTTATTCTATCAAATAGTTGGCACTTACCATGTGAACATTCTTCAATTTCAATCTTGTCTTTTTCCACTGTCAGTCTGGGAATTCTTCACTGTCATTCTTCGAATTCTTCCCTTTCAGTCTTTACATGAAGTCATCTCCCTAATGGCATGAAAAGTTTATAAAAAATTATTACTACAAGTGTGTGAATCAGTTCTGTACCCCTCTCCCACCCCCCATTTCTGAATCAATTTCTGTCACTAGCTTAATAAGCGTATGTAGCATCTTGTGTTATGTTCTATCAATAAAGTGTGAAGATGAGTCATATTGAGCATAACAAACCTCTAATGTGTGACGGAACCATAGTCATGCTAGAGGATAGTTATGCTATAGGATCCCTTTCTGAGTATTTACATTTTAAGTAATGTGTAAACTAAATACTAGTTTTGAAAATGTATGCCATATGATGTATTTGTGTACAATTCATGCCAGCAACAGTCCATACATTTATACTTACCAGCTGATGTTCTCTTTAACAACCAGGTGGAAAAGACTCGCTACAGGACCCAATGACCAGAGCATCACCTATATTAATAAATGAAACACATTTTTAGCATTTGATGAACAATCCTAACATGTTTGCACAATTCTCTACTTGTCATTTCCCTAGAGTTCACATCTATTGACAATAATCCAATCTAACTTCTATTATTTACCGTCTAAAGTTGCGGTTGATGATGTCTGCTCTGACATTGAGCCCCTCGTCCCGGAATGGCCCCTCTAGAACTGGATCGTCCTCCTCATCTCTGAGTAGGTTTCGGTGCGCCTGGACGGCCTGCAGCATCCCAACCCGCTGTGCAATATTATGCAGGACACTACAGGCTATAACGATCTTAGCCACCTTCTTTGGGTTGTACTGGAGGGCTCCTCCCGACCTGTCAAGGCACCTGAACCTCATCTTCAGGAGCCCGAACATTCGTTCAACCACAGCCCTGGTTCTCTTATGAGCCCTATTGTAGCGCTCCTCAGCCACATCAGTAGGGCTACGTAAGGGAGTAATAAGCCAAGGCCGGCTCATGTAACCAGAATCACCTATAAATTATGAACAGAACATAATTCAAACTGAATCCTCAAAATTGTATTTTGATTCCAAAAAGAGTTTGTGTACACGATAATCCACTAACAAATGTTTATTTTTTAAAAGAATAATCTAGTTCAATATTATTCTCTATCTTCCCATTTCAGCTAAGACATGCTACATATGCGTATTTCTCCTAAACCAGACCTTGTGTAAAATCACAACTAAATGGTTACATTGCATTCTCTATCTGAGCATTTAAGGTAAGACATGCTACATATCTGCATTGAACTAAAACTAGACATTAGCGGAAAGAGACAATGACATGGTTAAATTGCATTTGCTGCTATCTTCCCATTTCAGCTAAGACATGCTACATATGCGTATTTCTCCTAAACCAGACCTTGTGTAAAATCCCAACTAAATGGTTACATTGCATTCTCTATCTGAGCATTTAAGGTAAGACATGCTACATATCTGCATTGAACTAAAACTAGACATTAGCGGAAAGAGACAATCACATGGTTAAATTGCATTTGCTGCTATCTTCCCATTTCAGCTAAGACATGCTACATATGCGTATTTCTCCTAAACCAGACCTTGTGTAAAATACCAACTAAATGGTTACATTGCATTCTCTATCTGAGCATTTAAGGTAAGACATGCTACATATCTGCATTGAACTAAAACTAGACATTAGCGGAAAGAGACAATGACATGGTTAAATTGCATTTGCTGCTATCTTCCCATTTCAGCTAAGACATGCTACATATGCGTATTTCTCCTAAACCAGACCTTGTGTAAAATACCAACTAAATGGTTACATTGCATTCACTATCTGAGCATTTAAGGTAAGACATGCTACATATCTGCATTGAACTAAAACTAGACATTTGCGGAAATATAAATAAATGGTTAAATTGCATCCTATAGCTGAACATTACGCTAACATTTTAAAACTACAGTGGCAATTGTCTAACTAATTAACCATGTTGTGCACAAATACTCACCAACGAGATAGCCAGGGGGCATTTGTCTTTCCTCAAACTGCGGCCACAGGGTGGACAGAGAGAGGATGCGGGCATCATGACAAGCCCCTCCAAAATTCGCACACACATGCATAATCCTCATCTGTGCGTCACAAACATACTGCACGTTGAGGCTATGAAAATGTTTGCGATTTCTGAAGGGCAAGTCATCAATTGGAGCACGCAGCGCAATGTGGGTACAATCTATGGCTCCCAAGACATTGGACAATTCAGCAATAGCAAAGAATTCCCGCTTCAGGCGCCTCCAATCACCATCATTCTGTGGGAATCCTATGTATTGCTTACTGATACGTACCATGGCGTCCAGAAAGTTATCAAACACCACAGAGAATGAACCTTGAGACAGGCCATGCATGTACATTTCTCCGGATTGAAAACTCCCAGAGGCCAGGACGTATAGACAACTTAGCATCTTACTCATGCCGGGAACAGCAGTCCTTATTCTTATACGTGGCTCCAAATGAGGTTTAAGAAGATCGTTAAGGCCAATGAGCTGTTCGCGATTGAGACTATACTTATCATAAACCTCAAAGTCGCTCATGTTTTCCAAGGTGGGTCTCACCCTGTAGACACGAGGACCTCGAACCAGACGAGCCCTTCATCTCACTCGGAGACGCCGAGGCTGCCTGATTCTATCAACAGCTAGTTTGCCAATAGCAGCACCAGCAGCGTCTACCATGTCATCATCATCCATATTTCCAAACAGCAGAGCAAGGCGTAACAAGGTATGCAAATTGATCTGATGTGGATCACAAGGGATGCTTTGGCCATGTTGTTTGGGGGATTTATAGTACAATTAGTCCAATGGTAGTGAGTTTGTATCGATTGCTAATTGTATTCACTTGTTTGTATGTGAGCGGCGCGAATGCTTTCAAAGTGGGCGTTTTTTAGGTGTTTGCTGAAATGTTGTTTTCCCCCAATGAATCTCAATGTGAAAGTGTACAATATCACACATACAGTGCATGTTTGTAATGTTTGATCATATGCGTAATCAATATTTCTTAAACGCGATCTTATAGTAAAAAGCACATGTCCATAGTTGTGTATAATGTGCATCGAATGTGATCGATCAATGTTGCTGCAACATTGTTTGTAAACGATAAAGTAACATCTGCCATCTGTAGTATTGTATATATAAGTGATTGCCAAGATGTCAATATTGTATGCGTCCCTTTAAAATCGCAATAATAATTCAGAACTTCCCGTCTGCCATCTGTAGTATTGTGTATATATAAGTGATTGCCGAGATGTAAATATTGTATGCATCCCATTCAAATCGCAATAATAATTCAGAATTTCCCGTCTGCCATCTGTAGTATTGTATATCTAAGTTATTGCCGAGCTGTCAATATTGTATGCGTCCCATTAAAATGGCACTAATAATGAAGAACTTCCGGCTGTCATCTGTAGTATTGTATATATAAGTGATTGCCGAGCTGTCAATATTGTATGCGTCCCATTAAAATGGCACTAATACTGAAGAACTTCCGGCTGTCATCTGTAGTATTATATATATAAGTGATTGCCGAGATGTCAATATTCATTAATTGTCCCATTCAAATCTCCCTAATAATGCTGTTCCAAACTGTTGTTTATGTATATGTTGTATTGTAGTATTGAGTGGTAAAGTTCTGAAAGGGGCGGTACAGTCGTGAATCTGTCATGTGTATGGTTGAATCTTCTAATGACGTCATCATATTATTAACCTGCCTATGTAGTTCTGAAATCCTCATTGTGTTGTTGTATTGTGCTACATTGTTATTGTGTGCTGAATAAAATATAAATGTGTGCTTTGTGGTTGCGTGATGGGTGATGCGTGTTATGTACATATACGTATATATTGTGATTGTGTCCCACATATGCTGACTTCTATATAGCGGTCTGGCATTGTTGTTCCTTCCCATAAAGTGACATCTGTAATCTGGTGTAATGATGTTCTTCTTGTACGTAATTCCTAATGGTTTATTGTGATGGAATCATGATGTTAAAAGTACAGTAAAATCCATATGTTCTGTTTTGTGATTCCTAGAGAGAATGTAATGTGTTGTTCCCCCATCATTTGAATGCACATGAATGATAAAAGTAATGTATGTGCATCCATGACTGATCATGTGTTAAGCCTATGTAGATATGCAGTTGCTGCAAGCATATGAGTTGAGTAAATGAAATGCAATAATAAAGGTAAATGAGAGGTGTTTCCCATTGTGTATTGTTTGTGAATCCTGAAATGTTTTAATTATTTTTGTGTCCGTTTAAATGTGATTTTTTCTTTTACAAAAGTTTGTTACTAGTGATGTTGATTTGTAGTTGATGTAATATCAAGGTATGAAACAATTTAATGCTGTTGTGAATATTCAATAAGTAAAATCCATAAGTCCACCATAGGGAAATAGTAATTTCTTGATCTATTTGTCATAGCTGGGTCTAACGCAGAAAAGCATGTTTTTTTTTCCGATTTCTAGCGCTGGTATTTGGAGTTTTTTTGTCTACGCTATTTGCGTGCATTAGGGAAATCTGTCTGTCGCGTGCACGAGCACGTCTTCCCCATAGAAGTCAATGGAGGCTCAAAATTTTGATAAAATTTTTTTCAAAGACTGGTTTTCCTCGTAAAGTGATTGACGTCATGAGCTTGTGTGAAAAAGTAGCTAAATCATGTTCATTTTGTAATAAATAACTTGTTTGTGTATGTAATGTGGTGTATATTTTTTGTATGCATCGATGAGTGTATGTTTGTGATAATATTATTAGTTAGATGTAGCTATATGAGGGTCTTTTCCCGTGTGTCAATGTAAGTCAATGGCAAAATGGATTTGTGTTGTTTTTTTTCTAACACCCGAGATCTCGCAACTTTGATCCTTTCTATTTTGATGAAAAATTATTAAATCTGAAAAATAAATATAGTGTAGTGTTTGTATGAGTGTAAGTGTACTTTGTGTAATATTTGTTTTGTGATTCGTGGATGTTTATTTTGTCGGTAGATGTTAACTACTGGGTTTGAGCTGTCGGTAGAGATTTGTGCGTTGGGTGATTTTTGAGTGTCGGTAACTAAACTCAAATACCGGAGGGCGGTAAAAACAAGCGTTAGGAGCCTCTAACGCTGGTTTTCACGGCTACCGCAAAACTCTAAATCTAGGCCTTAAGATTTTCATTTAGGATGTATTTGCTGTTTTTAAATGGGTCCAAAACTCTTCCTCTAACATTTTATGGCAAATGTGTTAGGTAAGTTTCCCATTTTTTAATTAATCTAATCTCTTTTCAATGTTTCCCTTTACATCTGCTTGTTCTATAATCATCTGAGTATGTATTTTAGTGAGTAATTGTTGAAATGGTGGGGTTTTCCTATCTGTCCAGTTCTGTAGAATTAGTTGCCTTGCAATTAATATGGTTATAGTGACTAAATTATCGTGTTTTTGTGTTGTTTTCTGGGAGTAAAAACAGGATTTGTTGTGCTGAAAGGGATATTTGATCTTTAGTTGTTTTTGTCTGCCAATAAATGATTTTGCTCCAGAACCACTTTAATTTGGGACAATCCCAAAACAAATGGATTTAGTCAGGATTTGCTTGGCTATATTTGACACAGATGTCCTTTGCCTCGGGTACCCATTTGGACCTAAGGGCTGGAGTAATGTATGCTTGATGCATAATTTTGGTGTGTGTTTCTCGCAGATTTGCGGATAGTGTTAGGTTCCTAACTTTTTCGAAGATGTCAGTAAGCCTTTCTTGGTCAACCTCAATTATTCTTTAGTGATAAAAGTGTCATAGTGCTTGAGATACGTTTCAGCCTAATGTGGGCCTCACTTTTAGTGTGTTTTGGGTTTTTGTGTGCTTTGCTTGTTAGTGCAACTGTTTTCTCCTATCCTGCTGCTTGGCTTTAGTTTTTATATTAAGTGTCTTTTTGCAAGTTTGTTGATATTATACCCATTGCTCAGCTTTGCAAGTCATCCTGTTTTTTATTTAAGCATGAACATCTTCGTTCTCTTTTTAGAGAAGTGCTATTTACCTTAAGGATTCAGGATACTAAGGTGTCTGACCAGACCAGAAACTAACTTTCCAATTGGCCTTTCCAATTGTCTTTGATTGGCAATCAACTAAATTTAGTAGACTCAGCTGACTGCCCTGCCTGCATATATTTCACACTAGTTTGGGAGGTGCATTTCACAGGGGTGCATTGCCTGGGCAGTTTACATTGTAACAATAAGAAGGGTTAAAATTCTTTCTTGTGCTGCTAAATGTTTGAGGTAAATTAAATCTCCTATGATATTCCCCTTAGATATCAGATATGGTGTGCATAAAAAAAGATGAAATGTGGTTTGGATATATAGCACAAAGCTTGCTTAAACCTCTATATGTGATCTCTCAGAAACAATCAACTAAAGTACATATTAATTCTAGTGTAGAGAGTACTTAAACCTCTATAGGTGATCTCTGAAAAACAATCAACTGAAGTCAATAATAATTAGCATATGTTTCAATATACAGAGAATTAGGTCTAACTATGTGGTTCCGAGGTGTTTATAGGATGAATATAAAATTCATCTACAGCTGTGTACGTGTAGTCATGTCTGTTCTATGCAAAGATACACAGTGTTACTTTATGCGTAGCACTCACTATATAAAATGATACAAGGTATAATTAAAAAATTAGGTGCATTTAATATATTAAAACAAATAGTCTGAATATTTCTAGCATTTTAGAAATGTCGATAAAAAATGTGGTCAGCCGGCTTGATTAGCTAAAATACTCGGGGAACCCCACTGGTTTAAAAGAATGTTCTGAATCCCTGTAATTTAATTGAAATTCCATGTGTTAGTTGGGTAAATGGTATACGATTATGTGATACACAGTTCTAATAGTAATTATATCCTTATCGGTGTTAGTGTAATAACACAGTTCTCTCCATAGTTATATATCCATTAACAAAAACCAGGAATTTTGTCCTGTTTTTGTGTACCTGTAATGAGTTTAGTTGAAGGTTTTTCTCCTTTTTTATATATGAATATCCATAAGATGTTTAGTGAAAGAAGTCAATACTCACTGTCTGCCGTGAGCTTACCACGCAAGCCGGTCCTGGAGCCTGTCGGTTGTCTTCCTTTGTGTCTGCCATTAGGTATAATAGGTCTGTGTCCCAAGTAGATTTCCTTAACGCTGTTCCTTCAGCTCTGCGGTCCTGCATCTGCTCAATACGGTCAGAGCAGTGTCCGGGTCTCTGTGTCTCCAAATTTCTTCGATGTGTAAGCAGCAGTTCAAGCTACGCGTTTCAGCCGAGTAATCCAGCCTTTTTCAAGGTGTACTACTGTTGGTTCATACTCGATCACTTTATACCCCTTCTGGTCATTAGTTTGATGGGAAACAGCTGAAGTGATTAAAGAAATTAGCAAGCACCTGTGTACCTTCAAAGCACAATTAAGTGTATGCACAACACACAATTATCAAATAGTGCTTTAAATTATGTGTGTGATCCCGATCCAATTGCTATATATTATTTATGAAATTTCTACCACTAAGAGGAAATAGTATATAAATTAAAATACTTTATAAGATATTTTATATAAAATTACATAGACATTCCATCAGGGGAGTACATAGTGAAGTTCAAATTTGTATATTTATTTAAAACTTTAGACATCTCAGCTGTGATCACTCTAAAAATAAGGTTTAGTCTCTTTCTATATTATTTTCTTTTAAAGCCCTGAAAAAAGTGTATGACTTACACATAGGGGAATGGTAAATGCTATATCCTAACATTTATTTGTCTTGATATATTCCCATTTCAAGGGATCTAGCTGTCTTTAAGAAAGCTACTTAGATTAAAATCCAAATTCAGTCACTTAGGGTGTAATGTCTGTAACTGGAATATCCATTTCGCTTATGATTGCAATCATTTTTTTGTCTGATTACCCCCTCTAATATCTTTATTAACTTTCTCTATTGCTGAGAAGTGGAAATATTTGAGGTTACTATTATTACAAATTCTAAAGTGTTTGGGTACTGGGAGTTCTAGGTTTTCGATTGAGAGAATGTGTTCTCTCAAACGTTCCCTCACTGTTCTTTCTGTCTTGCCTGTATATTGGATTTTGCACTTTTTGCATTCTATCAGATATATTACATGTTTGTCCATACATCTGATAGTGTTTTTTATCTTGTATTCCTTTCCTGTGATATTGGATTGAAAAGTGTGTTGTGTTTTTGTAATTTCTACAGGCTTTACAAATATGGCATGGATAGAATCCTTTTAATTCTTGGCCTAGTATTCCTTTTTCTACTCCTCCAATAAAGTGACTATTTTTTATGGAGGGGGCTGGTCTACTTTTTAGGTTTCTAGCCTTTCTATAGATAAATCTAGGTTTGTCGGGTAATTTTGGGCCTATATCTTGCTCATAGCTTAAAATATTTCAATGCTTTTTTATGATCTAAATTTGATTTGTCCTCACCATATTGAGTGATGAAAGGTATATTTATTATCTCACTTCCCTAATTATCGATAGTTGTCACTTCTCTTGTTTTATAACTTAACAAATCTTTTCTTTATATTTTTCTTACTGAGTCTATATCTTTCTCAATTTTAATTCCATCATACCCTTTGTCTAAAAATTTTTGTTTTAATGTTGTCGATTGCTGTTAAAAAGTAGTAGTCTCTCTGCAATTTCTTTTTAGTCTGAGAAATTGTCCTTTATGAATATTTTGTTTCCATTTTTTAAGATCCCAATGGATATAGTTGTTGGCATCGACTTCTTTAAAATAAGTTTTAGTGCTGATTTTCTCATTTTCGATTAGAGTTTCCAAATCTAAATAGTGTATCTCTTTCTTATCATAAGTGTATGTGAACACTAGTTTTGTTTTGTTTATATTCATATCTTTAAGGCAACAGATTAGATAATTTTCAGTGCCATTCCAGATAAAAAACAGATCATCTATATACCTTTTTATAGATTATAAAGTTGTCTTTATATATGGGCTTGGTCAAAGTCTTCTTCTCACAACCCCATGAGCAGATTTGTGTAACTGGGGGCAAATTTTGTCCCCATAGCAGTTCTGCAAACCTGCTCATAGAATCTTCCTTCATACAAAAAATAATTGTGTGTTAAAATAAAGTTTATGCCTTCCAAGATGAAATCAATCTGTTTTAAAGGCATATCTCCATCTTTATTTAAAAAATGTTGGAGTGATTCTAATCCATCAGTATGTTTAATGCAGGTGTAAAGTGAAGACACATCACAGGTTACTAGTATATAATTGGATTGCCATATGATGCCTTCTAGGATTTTTAATAGATTAGTTGAATCTCTTAGATGGGAGGAAAGATTTTTTACATATTTTTGTAAAAATTGATCTATGTATGCTGATATATTGGCTGTTAGTGAATTAATGCCCAAAATAATAGGGCATCCTAGGTGGTTTTCTGTGGATTTATGTATTTTGGGGAGTGCAAAAATTATTGGGATTTTCTGGGTATAAATAATTGTACTCTCTATCTGTGATAATTCCTATTGATTTGGCTTCTGAAAGGTAGTGTTTTAAAAATATCTGATACACTTTCGTTGGGTTGAATATCATCTTTTTGTAAGTACTGGTGTCATCTAGAAGCTTGAATATCATTTTATCATATTTCTGTTTATCTAGGATGATGATCCCCCTCCTTTATCAGCTGGTTTGATAATAACCTCTTTGTTTTTTTTTCTAATTCGGAAATAAGTGACCTTTGTTTTCTGGTTATATTCTGTTTTATGCGGGTGTCTTGGTTCAAGTTAGTTATATCAGCCATAACCAGTTTTTCAAAAGTATCTATATATTTCTCACACAGACCTCACTGCAACAACAATCCTACAGACTCTCTGCAAATATACATTTTAAAGATCCATTTCTGCAAACAAACATTTGAAGGTAATTCATCTATCTCCAATCAAGACAATGAGTGCATTTTATTTTTATATCTGTTGGGCTAATTTGGAATTGGGTTTTAACATTTCCCCTCTCCCAGCTACACCTCCCCCCATACACCTACCCTTTATTAGCAGATAGTTTTTCATATAAAACTCTCTCTTTCTCACACAGACCTCACTGCAACAACAATCCTACACACTCTCTGCAAACATACATTTTAAAGATCCATTTCTGCAAACAAACATTTGAAGGTAATTCATCTATCTCCAATCAAGATAAAGAGTGCATTTTATTTTTATATCTTTTGGGCTAATTTGGAATTGGGTTTTAACATTTCCCCTCTCCCAGCTACACCCCCCCCATACACCTACCCTTTATTAACAGATAGTTTTTCATATAAAACTTTCTTTCTCACACAGACCTCACTGCAACAACAATCCTACAGACTCTCTGCACGCACTAGCCCGCCAAGCCTCCCTCCACCTCCCACTCTGGTTTTAACCTTAATATATAAACACCTAACAGCAATTAGGTGCCAATGTCACTAATGATCCAGGATAGAGACACTACGTCACACACACAGCCTCTGAACTGACACTTTATCATATTCTGTTACACTTTCCCAACCCTCATTTACTCACCACACATTTCACTTACTCAGTTTACACTGCCTTATATCAGAGATATTTCCCTTCTCCCTCACCTTTTGTGTCCAATCCCTCTCCTTTAGATTGTAAGCTTGAGAGCCTCTCTACCTGTAGGCCACTTTCTATTTAAAGTGAACTACTGCTGATTGTGCTCAAGGGCAGGGCATTCCTCTCCTTTTGTATAACTCAATTATTTCACCTACAACTGTAATGTACCCCAATATTGTACTTGTTTGTGTATTTAATGCATCTCTGTAATGTTCCATTAATTCTTGTATAGCACTACGTAATCTGCCGGCGCTTTATAAATACCTGATAATAATAATAATAGTAATAAAAATAATATATTTCCCTTTTTCGTATGTATAAATCCCTTTTCATCCTTTATGAAAATCTACTATTAGTTTCAATTTGTGTATTATTTTTTTTAATTTGCTTATCAACAGGATTTTTAATAAAATACTTTTTCAAAGTTAGGTTCCTGATGAATTTGTGAGCATCAATAAATGCATTGAATTTATCTAGTCTTTGTGTGGAGGCAAAGGATAGTCCTTTACTAAGCACTTGGATTTGTGAGTTGTCTAACTTTAATTTACTCAGATTGTAAATCCCTTTATTCTTTGTATTCATTTATTCATTTTCATCTCCTGAAATTGGGCTCTCGGTATGTGTTGTGAGTCTCTTAGATCCCTTTTGATCTACCTCCTTTGCTTCCCCTCTTTCTGAATGTCTTCTTTTTCTTCTACCGTTGTGTGGATTTTGGCCTAACCTTATAAAATACCCTTGTGTCTGTCTATATTGGTTGGGGGGTCAATTTTTGATCTCGGTAGTTGGGTAAAGGTGTTCTTATTGGCAATTTACTTGTAGTGTTTTTGTCTTCTCTATCCTTCTGGCAATACTCATCTCTATCCTTCTGATAGTATTCAGGAATTTCCAAGCTGGAGAACCTATTTTGTGAACTTGTATAATCTTTATTGCTCTCTTTGTAATTACTCCAGTAATTATTATTACCTGGTGTGTGATTGTAATATTGTTTATTATGTGAATTGTAAGTTGTATGGTTATAGAATGGTTTATTTTGTAGGTTATACTGGTTGTTATAGTACCTATGTCTCCTATGCTTTACCCTTTGCCATGAGGGTCTCAGGTTGTAGTCTTTATATTGTGTTTTTTTCTGATTGTATGATTTTAGCTCCTTGGTGAAAGGATTTTTGATCTTTGTGTATAGGATCTACTGAAATTTTTTCATTGGGTTGAGATGAATCTATTTTTTCTTTTTTGTTTCCTCTCCATTTTTCAAAAGCTACATAATCTAATTTGTCCCTTTCAAACTTCTTGAATTTATTATACACTAATTCTTGTTTAGTTTTAATCAGTAATTGTTTGATTTCTTCTTTTCTTTTTTTATATTATTTTAATTCTTTAAATTCATTAATTTTTTGTTCCAATTCGTTTATTCATTTCCTAAGGTTATTAATTGTTCTTCTCTATATTATTTAATCAGATTCATGAGTTTAAAGGATGTTTCTTCTAATATTTCTCTCCATTTGGTCTTAATATATATATCTGTTCTTAAATGAACATTCCTTTTTTATTCTAAGTCCTCTAGGTACTATTTTAGTAGTTAGATATGCATTTAGAAATATACCTCCTTTTAATCCCTCCATGAAAAATAGTCATTTTAATGGAGGAGTATAAAAAGGAATACTAGGCCAAGAATTAAAAGGATTCTATCCATGCCATATCTGTAAAGCCTGTAGACATTAAAAAAACATACTTTTAAATCCAATATTACAGGAAAGGAATACAAGATAAAAAAACAATATCAGATGTATGGACAAACATGTAATATATCTGATAGAATGCAAAAAGTCCAAAATCCAATATACAGGCGAGACATAAAGAACAGTGAGGGAACGTTTGAGAGAACACATTCTCTCAATCGAAAACTCAGAAGAAAAAAGAAACCTAGAACTCCCAGTACCCAAACACTTTAGAATTAGTAATAATAGTAACCTCAAATATTTCCCCTTCTCAGCAATAGAGAAAGATGAGAAAGATATTAAAGGGGGTAATCAGTCAAAAAATTATTGCAATCAGAAGCCAAATGGATATTCACAGCTGAGATCTCTAAAATTTTATATAAATATCAAAATTTGAACTTCACTGTGTACTCCCCTGATGGAACGTCTATGTAATTTTATATAAAATATCTTATAAAGTATTTTAATTTATATACTATTTCCTCTTAGTGGTAGAAATTTCAAAAATAATATATAGCAATTGCATTGGGATCACACACATAGTTTAAAGCACTATTTGATCATTTTGTGTTGTGCATACACTTAATTGTGCATTGAAGGTACACAGGTGCTTCCTAATTTCTTTCACCACCTCAGCTGTTTCCCATCAAACTAATGACCAGAAGGGGTATAAAGTGATCGAGTATGAACCAACAGCAGTACAGCTTGAAAAAGGCCAGATTACTCGGCTGAAATGCAGAGCTTGAACTGCTACTTACACATCAAAGAAATTTGGAGACACAGAGACCCGGACACTGATCTGATCGTATTGAGCACACGTAGGACCGCTGAGCTGAAGGAACAGTGTTAAGGAAATCTACTTGGGACACAGACCTATTATACCTAATGGCAGACACAAAGGAAGACAACTGACAGGCTCCAGGACCGGCTTGCGTGGTAAGCTCACGGCAGACAGTGAGTATTGACTTCTTTCACTAAACATCTTATGGATATTCATATATAAAACGTACCATTTATAGTTGTTTTAAACCGGGGGAATTAGAGGTTCCACTTATCCTTAATGTTTTAAGAAGCAATATTCTGAAATTAACTCCTTTTTGAAAAACACCATCTTGTGGATATTTAAAAGCAAGTGGCAATCAAAGCTGCCATATATTCACAGTGAAACACAGAGTTATAACATTAACTTTCAAGCTGTTATATATCCGCTACTTATGAAATAGAGGATACTTTTTCTGGACTTTTGTTTTTATTTATCTGGACATAGTACATTTTTTATATTTTTATACCACTGGTGGTCCCCGCATTACACTTGCTATGAATGGTAAAGTGTGATTGTATTTCCACAGCTATATGATTATTTAGGCAATCTTTCATTAATAGCAATAATATTGCATAAGGAAATATATTTTTCTTTTAATATTCCTAAATTAACTATGATAATTTTTACATTCATTCTGGTTGATGCTATTGCTTTTTTAGCGCACTTTTGCTATTATATGCATCTCCTCTGAAAAACAACTTCTGCAACTCACTCTCTTGACCTGATCTTTAGCTATTGATGCACTCTCTCAAACTTCACAAACTCCCACTTTCCTCTTTCTGACCACCATCTCCTTACTTGCAACATATCATATCTCCCTACAACTCTCCCTCCTTCTACTCCTCACACCAAACTTCACAGAAGCATTATGTCACTAGATCAGCAACAGCTTGCTAATTCCCTCGAACCTCTCCTCTCATCCTTCTCCTCCTTTTCCTGCCCTGAACAATCTATCTGCCACTATAATTCCACCCTTACATCCGTCCTTGACAATCTCGCCACTCTTACCATAGCTTGGAAATCACACACTCTTCAGCCCTGGCATACTCCTCTGACACGGTACCTACGCAGATCTTCCCGTACTGCTGAGCAGCACAGGAGAAAATCTCAGAGTTCAGCTGATTTTCTTCACTACAAATTCATCTTGAACTCCTACTATTCTGCCCTAAATCTCCATAAGCAACACTATTTCTCTACTCTTATCTCTAATCTTTCTTCAAACCCAAAACGTCTGTTCTCTACTTTCAATACTCTCCTCCACCCTCCCCACCACCTAATACAACTTCTCTGTCAGCTCAAGACTTTGCCAGCAACTTCAATAAAAAAATCAACTCCATCAGAAATTAAATCATACAAAAAGAAATGGCGCCTCCTAGTGTAGCCAATATGTAAACGGACAAATATGATCAATGTAGATTTTATACTCACAAATTGTGAAGGCAAAGGTAATGCCAAGGTACGCGGTCTGGGAACTCAACAGTGTCCCAGTTGACTGTGCACCAGATACCAGGGCAGCTCCTCCTGATGAAGTGTTATTGTAGTCTGGAAAAAATGAAAGAAATACAGAGGGCGACTCCTAGTGCAGATAAGTTAATAATGTATGAACCCACTGGCTTTTCCCACAGAAAGATACTCACAAAGTGAAAAGCACACTATAGTGCAATTGCAGCCTGCTGGGTATATTACAGTGGCCCAGCGCACATAGTCAATCTGGCAGTATACTGTTTCAAGTCCTTGTGGTGGTCAAATGAAAAATTGGAGACTTCAGTTGATAAAAAGAGCTTTATATTAAAAATATAAAAACCATTGAAAAAACAAATATAAACTTTCAGTAAAAGTTTACTGAAAGTTTATATTTGTTTGTTCAATGGTTTTTATATTTTTAATATAAAGCTCTTTTTATCAACTGAAGTCTCCAATTTTTCATTTGACCACCACAAGGACTTGAAACAGTATACTGCCGGAGTGACTATGTGCGCTGGGCCACTGTAATATACCCAGCAGGCTGCAATTGCACTATAGTGTGCTTTTCACTTTTTTCCAGAAATTAAATCAGCTCTCAACATAATTCCATTCTCTCACCCCCTCAAATGCTCTCAATCAACAACAAACCTAATAACCTTAAACTTAGCTCATTCTCCCCTGTTACTGAGGAAGAAGTTTTGGCACTTATACTGTGCTCTCACCTCACTACCTGTCCCCTTGACCCTATCTCCTCACAGCTACTGCCCTCCCTCTCTGCTACCCTTACCCCTATACTAACGCACATTTTCAAACTCTCCATCAGCACCGGTATATTTCCCTCATCGCTGAAACATGCACTGGTCACACCTATCCTCAAAAAAACTTCCCTTGATCCTACCTCCCCATCCAACTACAGCCCTATTTCCCTCCTCCCTCTTGCCTCAAAGCTTCTCGAAAAACTAGTATATGCACTCCTATCCCATTTCCTTACGTTAAACTCCCTTCTTGACCTACTGCAATCTGGATTTCATCCCCATCACTCTACAGAGACAGCAATTGTTAAGGTTACCAATGACCTACTTACAGCAAAATCAAAAGGCCACTTCTCTCTGCTTATCTTCCTTGATCTGTCCGCAGCCTTTGACACTGTTGACCACCCTCTTTTGCTCCAAACCCTCCAATCCTTTGGCATCTGTAACACAGCCCTCTCGTGGCTCTCTCCCTACCTGTCAAACCATACCTTTAGTGTAGCCTTCTCTGGGGCCTCCTCTGCCCCGTCACCACTTTCTGTCGGAGTACCGCAAGGCTCTGTCCTCGGTCCCCTTCTCTTCTCAATCTACACGTCATCACTAGGTTAACTAATAAAGTCCCATGGTTTCCAATATCATTTGTATGCTGACGACACCCAAATCTACTTCTCTGCACCAGACCTATCTCCTTCCCCATGTCACTAACTGTCTTTCTCACATCTCTTCCTGGATATACTCTCACTACCTCAAGCTAAATCTCTCCAAAACTGAGCTTCTCCTTTTCCCATCTTCTTCCAAAATCTCCACTCCCAATCTCTCTATAACTGTCGACAACTCCATCATTACCCCTACCCTGAATGCCTGATGTATCGGTGTCACATTTGACTCAGATCTTTCTTTCATTCCTCACATTCAGTTCTTGGCTAAAGCCTGTCGCCTCCACCTTAAAAACATCTCTAAAATTAGACACTTCCTTACACAAGACACAACTAAGATTTTAATCCACTCTTATTCTTCCCCGCCTTGATTACTGCAACTCTGTCCTCTCTGTTCTCCCCACCTGCCACCTAGCTCCTTTACAATCCATAATGAATGCCTCTGCCAGGCTCATCTTCCTTACACGTCGCTCTTCATCTGCTGCATCTCTCTGCCAATCCCTTCACTGGCTTCCTCTTGCCTCTAGGATCAAACACAAAATTCTCACTCTGACATACAAAGCCCTCAACTGCACTGCTCCCCCCTTATATCTCAGACCTGGTCTCCAGATACTCTCCCTCCCGTCCCCTTCGCTCTGCTCATGACCTCCTACTCTCCTCCTCTCTGGTTACCTCATTGCACTCCCATTTACAGGACTTCTCCAGACTGGCTCCCATCTTGTGGATCTCTTTGCCTCACTCCACAAGACTCTCCCCTAGTTTTGAAAGCTTCAAGCGCTCCCTAAAGACTCTACTGTTCGGGGATACATACAACCTATGCTAACCTTACATTATACCAGTTCCTCTCCTCCATTGCTATCCCCTGGACCCCCTTAGCATGTAAGCCTAAGAATCCAGCTGTTTGTAGATCACCTTCTTATAAGCTGACTACAACAGTGCAACTCTTGGCAGGGCCCTCTACCCATTTCATCCCTATAAATGTTTTGTTGTACTCTGCATTTGTTTATAGCACTGCGGAATCTGTTGGTGCTCTACAAATAACTGATAATAATAATTCTGAGGATACGTGTATAAAGCAATTAGATTTATTTTTGAACCTACTGCTTTGTCTCCAGAGTTTTCTTCCAGTTCCAGATGCTATCTCTGAATTAATTTCTAAAGAGTGGTCTATGCCAGGTATTCTGTTTAATCCTGCTTTAAAATTTAGGAAGACATTTTCTTTGCCTTCTTCTAATATAGAGCTTTAAAAATATATGCCTAAAGTGGATGGGGCTATTTCTTCTCTGGCTAGATGCACTTCTATCCCTCTTGAGAATAGTAACTCTTTTAAAGAGAAAGGCTTTTCAGTAAACATTTTTATTTTTAGACTTGAAATTAGTATTGCTTGTGTTGCTGCAGCCTCTACTTTTTGGTGTAAAGGTTTGTCTGAGCAGTTTGCAGAGGAGTCTATTGGTGAAGAGTTTTTAATCAGTTAAAACTCCTTAAGAGAGGCAATGCTTTAATTTGTGATGCTGCTGTTGACATTATTAATATCAATGACAAGAATATGGCATTAGCCATTGTGACTAGGAGGGTCTTATGGTTGAAATCATGGTGAGATGATATGGATTCTAACTATAGGCTATTGACCCTTACTTTTTAGAGAAAAAAAATTGTTCGGGCCTGGTCTAGATGCTATTACTGTAACAGGAGGGGAGGGAGCTTTTCTTTCTAAGGATAAGATGTCTAAGAGTAAAATCAGGGCTTCTAAAATTTGTTGCTTTTTTTGTCAATCTAGGAACCATAAGATATCCTCTTCTTCTCAAAAACAGGGTTCTTCCAGATGTTCTTGGAAGCTTAATCCTAATAATAACAAGTCAAAACAATCCAAAAAAAATTGTCTCTTCTACCAAGTCAGCATGAAGGTGCGTCCCCAAAACAAATCTTCTGGTAGGGTGCAGATTACACCTTTTTAAGGGGGCTTGGTTTCTGTATTTTCAGGATCTATGGGTTCTAAATATAGTTTCCCAGGGATACAGAATTGGTTTCAAATTGAAGCCTCCCAGGGGAAGGTTTCTGCTCTCTTATGTTTCAAAGAATCATGTGAAGGCAAGATCCTTCATTCAGTCAGTCATCGATTTGGAGTCTATGTGAGTAATATACTCAGTTGCGTGGTCAGAACATGGTCAGGGGTTTTATTCCAACCTCTCTATTTTCCCAAAAAGGAGAAAACTTACAGACCTTATCTGGATTTAAAGATTTAAACACGTTTATCAGGGTTCCTTTTTTCAAGATGGAAATAATCTTTTCCTCTTGTTCAGCAAGGGCAGTTTATAGTTTATAATAGATTTGGCATATTCTTATCTTCATATCCCTATGCACATAAATCATTATTGTTTTCAAAGATATGAGTTCCTCAACAATTTTTTAAGTTGTATTGCTCTTCTGATTGGTCTGTCTACCTCTTCTATTATTTTTTTAAAAGTTCTGTGGACTCTCTTGTTGGTTATATGAGTTGAAGGTGATTCAGAGGTTCCTTATCTGAATTATATCTTCGTACAGACTATCGGCTAGATTTGGAGTTTTGTCGGTAAAGACCTGCGGTGCTAACAAGCCTTTTTTTTCCAACGCACCCTTAAGACAACGCTGGTATTACGAGTTTTCTGAATGGCTGCGTTGGCCTCAAAAAAGTGAGCGTTGAGCCAAATTTAGCTCCACTTCAACCCGCAATACTAGCTTTGCTTACGGTAGCGGTAAGCTAGAAAAACGTGCTTGTGCATGATTTCCCCATAGGATACAATGGGGCTGAGCTGGCTGAAAAAAAACCTAACACCTGCAAAAAAGCAGCGTTCAGCTCCTAACGCAGCCCCATTGTTTCCTATGGGGAAACACTTTCTAAGTCTACACCTAACACCCTAACATGAACCCCGAGTCTAAACACCCCTAACCTTACACTTATTAACCCCTAATCTGCTGCCCCCGCTATCGCTGACACCTACATTATATTATTAACCCCTAATCTGCCACTCAGGACACAGCCGCCACCTACATTATCCCTATGAACCCCTAATCTGCTGCCCCCAACATTTCCGACACCTATAATATATTTATTAACCACTAATCTGCCCCCCCAACATCGCTGCCACCTACCTACACTTATTAACCCCTAATCTGCCGACCGCACATCGCTGCCACTATAATAAATGTATTAACCCCTAAACTGCCGCAATCCCGCCTCGCAAACAGTATAATAAATTGTATTAACCTCTAATCTGATCCCCCCAAACGTCGCCACAACCTACCTACAATTATTAACCCCTAATCTGCCGTCCCCAACCTCGCCGCTACTATAATAAAGTTATTAACCCCTAAATCTAAGTCTAACCCTAACACCCCCTAAATTAAATATAATTTAAATAAAACAAAATAAATTTACTATAATGAAATAAATTATTCCTATTTAAAAATAAATACTTATCTATAAAATAAACCGACAAACGAAGGTTGGTGTGAGTGCTAGTCAGAGAAAATGTTTTTGTGCTTAAATCCCTAATGTGGTCTGATAAAATCTCCAATTACAGACTGTTAGACAAAAAGGTGTGAATGGTGTGGGATAAGCGCTCAAGCAAAATAGAGCCAACCAGATTATTATATAGATAAAATGAAATAACAAGAGGACCCAATGATACTAAAAATGCAATTACCTACAATTATCTAAACTAAAATACAATTCAATAAACTAAACTATAGTACCAAAAAAAACAAACACTAAATTACAAAAATAAAAAAATATTACAAGAATTTTAATCTAATTACAGCTAATCTAAGCCCCCTAAAAAAATAAAAAACCCCCCCAAAGTAATAAAATTCCCTACCCTATACTAAATTACAAAAGTAATCAGCTCTTTTACTAGCCCTTAAAAGGGCTTTTTGCAGTTCATTGTAATCAGCTCTTTTTCCTGTAAAAAAAAATACAAGACCCCCCCAACATTACAACCCACCACCCACACACCCCTACTCTAAAACCCACCCAATCCCCCCTTAAAAAAACCTAACACTACCCCATTGAAGATCACCCTACCTTGAGCCGTGTTCACCCAGCCGGCCACCACTGGTCATCCGATCCGTCCAGAAGTCTTCATCCGATGGGGCAGAAGAGGACATCCGGACCGGGAGAAGGCTTCATCCAAGCGGCATCTTCTATCTTCATCCATCCGGCGCGGAGCGGGTCCATCTTCAAGACATCCGACACATAGCATCCTCTTCTTTCCGCGGCCGACGACTGAATGAAGGTTCCTTTAAATGACATCATCCAAGATGGCGTCCCTCAAATTCCGATTGGCTGATAGGATTCTATCAGCCAATCGGAATTAAGGTAGGAAAAATCAGATTGGTTGATGCTATCAGCCAATCGGATTGAAGTTCAATCCGATTGGCTGATTGGATCAGCCAATAGAATGCGAGAATGTGAGGTCATCCTCGTCGGATGTCTTGAAGATGGACCCGCTCCACGCCGGATGGATGAAGATAGAAGATGCCGCTTGGATGAAGCCTTCTCCCGGTCCGGATGTCCTCTTCTGCCCCATCGGATGAAGACCTCTGGATGGATCGGATGACCAATGGTGCCCGGCTGGGTGAACAGGGCTCCAGGTAGGGTGATCTTCAATTGGGTAGTGTTAGTTTTTTTTTAAGGGGGGATCAGGTGGGTTTTAGAGTAGGGTGTGTGTGGCTGGTGGGTAGTAATGTTGGGGGGGTCTTGTATTTATTTTTACAGGTAAAAGAGCTGATTACTTTGGGGCAATTACCCGCAAAAATACCTTTTAAGATAAAAGAGCTGATTACTTTTGTAATTTAGTATAGGGTAGGGAATTTTATTATTTTGGGGGGCTTTTTTATTTTATTAGGGGGATTAGATTAAGTGTAATTAGATTAAAATTCTTGTTATATTTTTTTATTTTTTGTAATTTAGTGTTTGTTTGTTTGTTTTTTGTACTATAGTTTAGTTTATTGAATTGTATTTTAGTTTAGATAATTGTAGGTATTTTATTTAATTAAAGGGACACTGTAGTCAGAAATGATATGCAAATAAAATTGTAGTATAGTTTTAAAACTCCTATTTTCTAATGTACTTCATTTATTAAATATGTACCCTTTTGCCAATAATTTACTTTGAAATATTAATTGTTTCCCAACCTACTTGTATGTCAGCCGTTACGGATTCCCAATCCGTGCTGACAACTGCAGTTGTAAGATGGCGTTTTTCTGAACTAATGCGCATGCGCGAGTTACCGCAGCGTCACAGGAAACGTCACCATCTGCAGTAGAATAAGGCAAGTAGAATCTATCAGCAGCAGTCGAGTGAGCTGCGCACATCACGTAAATACGTAGCTTACGCTTCCAGAATCGCCATAGATTAAACGAGCAAACTATACTTACTATGGAAACAGTCCGGAATAATCTTATTTATATATATTATAATTCTCATTATACTACACCAAATAGAATCTCCCTTGACACAAACGAGGTAAAATTACCAACTCTTAAATGTATGGCAAACAATTTTGACACACAAAAAATAAATTAGTGTTTTATCGATTCCCTAATACTTTAGTAATAAAAAATAAAAATACATAGAGGGGTAGTTATCAACGTGTCTACCTCAAATATGCTGGAATTCCGCAGTGTATTTGAGGTGAGGCTGATTCGCCTTAGTTATCAAGCCCTAGATACCGGTAAAAGTAGAATTTAGTGACGTAAGCAACGATCCGCCGGACTCAGTCCGACACAGATCGATTCTTACGTCACTCCAGATGTTCCGCACACAAATGCGGCACAATCTGACTACTTTTGCGAGTTATAAAAAAACTAGCAGGTACGCTCTGCACTTTTCCGGCCCAGCGTACCTGGTTTTCAAACCGCCGCCCTGGAGGTGGCGGATCCCATAGGAATCAATGGGAGTCTGACCATAGCGAAAGTTCATGTTCGCTGCTGCCAGGCATCCCATTGATTCCTATGGGAGATATCTACAACTAACACCCTAACGTCTACCCCGAGTCTAAACACCCCTAATCTGTCCCCCCCCTACACTGCTGCAACTAAATAAATGTATTAACCCCTAAATCGCCACTCCCGGAGCCCACCGCAAGCTATAATAAATATGTTAACCCCTAAACCGCTGCTCCCGGAGCCCACCGCCACTATAATATATGTATTAACCCCTAAACCGCCGCTCCCGGACCCCGCCGCCACCTACATTATACCTATTAAACCCTATCCTGCCCCCCCCATACCGCCACCACTTATAATTAAGTTATTAACCCCTATCCTGCTGATCGCGTACCTCGCCGCACCTAAATAAATAGTTAAACCCCTAAACCGTCGCTCCCGGACCCCGCCGCAACCTATCTTAACCCCTTAATGACAACTGACGTACCAGGTACGTCATGCATTAACAAGCAGTTAATGACAATGGACGTACCTGGTACGTCAGTTGTCTAACAGAGTGCTGGAAGCGATCACAAATGCTTCCAGCAGCTCTGAGGGTATTGCAGTGATGCCTCGATATGGAGGCATCCTGCAATACCACTTTACAAGCCCCCGATGCAGAGAGAGCCACTCTGTGGCCCTCTCTGCACCGGTAGCGATAGTGCCGGGTGTGAGGGTGCACGTGCACGATGCGCGTGCGCATGCATGATGCGCGTGTGTGCACGTGAGCGTGCATGTGCGCGTGCACGTGCGTGCACGTGCGTACGCGTGTGCACGTACACACATGCACGTGCACCCATTAGCCACACTGACACCAATGAATGAGGGCAGAAAGGGGAAAAAAAGGGAATTTTTTTTAAAAAAATATAAAAGGATCTGGGAGGGGGTGGGGGTTGGGGTATTGTGGGGGGCTGCTACACTACAGAAATAGTTTTTTAAGTAAAAATAAAATAAAAATACTTTTTGGGGGGTTTTTGGGGCCAAACTGGGTACTGGCAGACAGCTGCCAGTACCCAAGATGGTGGTAATTAGATAGGGGAGAGAGGGGATCAGGGAGGTTGGGGCTAAGGCAGGGGTCCATCACAGCTAAAAAAATACTTTATTATTTTTATTTAAAAAAAAAAAAAAAAACTCTTTTATTTAGTACTGGCAGACTTTCTGCCAGTACTTAAGATGGCGGGAACAATTGTGGGGTGGGGGAGGGAAGAGAGCTGTTTGGGAGGGATCAGGGGGTGGGATGTGTCAGGTGGGAGGCTGATCTCTAAAATTAACCCTGCAAGCTCCCTACAAGCTACCTAATTTAACCCCTTCACTGCTGGGCATAATTAACGTGTGGTGCGCAGCAGCATTTAGCGGCCTTCTAATTACCAAAAAGCAACGCCAAAGCCATATAAGTCTGCTATTTCTGAACAAAGGGGATCCCAGAGAAGCTTTTACAACAATTTCTGCCATAATTGCATAAGCTGTTTGTAAATAATTTCAGTGAGAAACCTAAAATTGTGAAAAATGTTAAGTTTTTTTTTTATTTGCTCGCATTTGGCGGTGAAATGGTGGCATAAAATATACCAAAATGGGCCTAGATCAATACTTGGGGTTGTCTACTACACTACACTAAAGCTAAAATTAACGCTACAAGCTCCCTAATTAACCCCTTCACTCCTGGGCATAAAACATGTGTGGTGCGCAGCGGCATTTAGCGGCCTTCTAATTACCAAAAAGCAACCCAAAAGCCATATAAGTCTGCTATTTCTGAAAAAAGGGGGATCCCAGAGAAGCAATTACAACCATTTGTGCCATAATTGCAGAAGCTGTTTGTAAATAATTTCAGTGGGAAACCTAAAGTTTGTGACAAATTTTGTGAAAAAGTGAACTTTTTTTTTTGATCACATTTGGCGGTGAAATGGTGGCATGAAATATACCAAAATGGGCCTAGATCAATACTTTGGGTTGTCTTCTAAAAAAAAATATATACATGTCAAGGGATATTCAGGGATTCCTGAAAGATATCAGGGTTCCAATGTAACTAGCGCTAATTTTGAAAAAAAGTGGTTTGGAAATAGTGAAGTGCTACTTGTATTTATTGACCCATAAATTGCAAAAAAAGCAAAGAACATGTAAGCATTGGGTATTTCTAAACTCAGGACAAAATTTAGAAACTATTTAGCATGGGTGTTTTTTGGTGGTTGTAGATGTGTAACATATTTTGGGGGTCAAAGTTAGAAAAAGTGTGTTTTTTTCAATTTTTTCCTCATATTTTTTTTTTTTTTTTTTTTTAGTAAATTATAAGACATGATGAAAATAATGGTATCTTTAGAAAGTCCATTTAATGGCGAGAAAAACTGTATATAATATGTGTGGGTACAGTAAATGAGTAAGAGGGAAATTACAGCTAAACACAAACACTGCAGAAATGTAAAAATAGCCATTGTCATTAAGGGTAAGAAAATTGAAAAATGGTCCGGTCATTAAGGGGTTAAACTTATTAACCCTTAATCTGCCCCCCCTACACCGTCGCCACTTATAATAAATTTATTAACCCCTATCCTGCCCCCCCCCTACACCGCCGCCACTGTAATAAAATGATTAACCCCTAAACCTAAGTCTAACACTAACCCTAACACCCCCCTAACTTAAATATTAATTAAATAAATCTAAATAAATTTAACTCTTATTAACTAAATGAATCCTATTTAAAACTAAATACTTACCTTTAAAATAAACCCTAATATAGCTACAATATAAATAATAATTATATTGTAGCTATCTTAGGATTTATATATATATATATTATTTTTTTTTAAATATTTTTTATTGAGGTAATCAAACACTCATAAAACAGTTACAATTTGAAGGGCAACATCACAAACACAATAATGCAAGAGACAATGGATACATAGGTCAGTTCTTCAGTTAATAGGGAGTCACCTCGTCTAGCCGGGTCAAAGTGTTACCCTTCAACACTATGCCTCATTTTATTACTATATCTGAAAAGTGTCCTCAAAGCGACAGAGATCCCCCCAAGGGATCTGGCAACTTAGGTGTAGTTGAGGACACAACATTAATACAATAATACAGTTTACTTACAGTCAATCAATAATTAGTAAGGGATTAAGCTCAGGCAACTCTACCGTGAATAGTATGCTTAAAGTGGTATCTTGGAATTACATAAGAGAGATCAAACAAGAGAGACAATAGTGTAGTTATTAGGCACAAAAAATCTTCCTATCTCCTGACCAACATATTAGAGTTACATAAGCACAGAATCTGTAAGCAACACAATACATAACGTTAGACACATTAATTATTACCGTAGTAGGTCCGAAGAGCCTATTTACACTTATAGGAGGACAAACTTGAACATAGGCTCTACGAATAGGGCAGAGACTGCTAAACTCTGCCAAAAATGGTGCGGAGGATAAATTATTTATCCCTTGCCGCATAAAAGAGATAAGGGGGGGGGCGTGGGGCCAACCAAATCAAATGGCCCTCTACTCTATCAGCATGTCAAACCCAGTCACTGAGTGTGTAGATCTAGAGGGGATGCAGGGATGGGGAGGGGCACCATGAGACCATGAAATATTTTTTGTCATAAAGAAATACAGCAAATTGTGAAATTGAAGGTTGGACTGGTTACCTTCACACGTAAAACAAAATAAGCTTGTATACAGTATATAAACCTTATGCTTTAACCTGCCAATAATTTACATAGGGGGAGGAGACTCAATTACACTAATTAGTACGCTCCTGAGGTGCTACATATAGAGTCTGATAATAAGCTTGCGATTGAAAGATAATGCATACGACCAGATGGTGGGTTACGTCAGAGTTACATAGTCAACACTCGGGAATCTTATATAGTACTCTTCAATAAGCTGTGCCCACCCCCCTCTGTTGCACATTATAACTAGGAGGACCTAAAACTATCGTTGAGGGAATGGGTAACTAGGAGTATTTATCCGAATTTGGTAAAGAATATCCTTATAAACCACCTGGATCCATGGAGCTTCGCACTGGATCACGCCCAACAGAGACATCCAACTTAAATGCTTAATGACAAAATAGAGGTATATGAACTTTCTAGCACAATCTCTAAGCTAGTCATATTTGGAAATATATTCGTCCATTCCCAATTGCATAGGATAGTAATAGAGATAAGGAACTTGATAATCTGAAAAATGGCAAACAGGAGAGGTCCAGGGGAGAGGGAAGCCATCAGAGGGCTGGGTCTGGATAGTGGGTAGGAAAGTAAAAGGAAGGGAGGGAAAAGGGGAGGGAGGGACGAAGAAATGGGGGGAGGGAAGGGAAGAGGAGGGTAGGGGGGAGAGTAAGGAAGAGAGGATGGGGGGAAGCTAAGAGAAAGGAAAGGAGGGGAGGTGTCACATAGAGTGTCGCAAACTCCAGGTTTAAATACAGTCAAAGATACAGTTTTAGATATCTTGAAGGTCACACAAGGAAATAAGGCACTGAGTAATCATGTAATCACATTGATTCCACCCCCATCCCCGTCCCCCCCAGCGTCCAGCACTAGAATGATAACCAACAGCTCTTAATTGGCAAACAGGGGGGCCCAGGATGCAGGGAAGCTAACAGGGGGAATCGGATCCGGGGGAAAGAAGAGGGGGAAGAAAGGAAAGGGAAGGGAGGAGGGGAGGAGAAGGAAGGAGGGTAGG
The DNA here is from genome assembly GCF_027579735.1 of Bombina bombina. Classification (NCBI taxonomy): domain Eukaryota; kingdom Metazoa; phylum Chordata; class Amphibia; order Anura; family Bombinatoridae; genus Bombina; species Bombina bombina. Next base: position 881,512,314 of record NC_069503.1, on the reverse strand, counting down.
GAGGGGGAGGGTAAGGGAAGGGAGGGGGAGGGGGGAAAGGGAGGGGGAGGGGGGAAAGGGAGGGGGTGGGGGGAGGAAGGGGAGAGGGGGAGAGGGAAGGGGGAAAGGGAAGGAGGGAGGGGGAAGGGGGGAAGGGGAGGGGCAGGGGAAGGTCCAAAGGAACAAGCAGAGTTGGGTGAGAAGCAGAAGAAGAGAGAATAAACCAGGACTCAAAGGCAATTTTGATAACTTAGAAATGACTAACAATCATGGGTGTAGATAACTGGCAGTCCTCAAAATTGTTGATTACCACTTGTAAATATTAAACAGTAAACTAAGAACAAAGTAGCTGTCCAATAGTACGTTACCACTCCTTGAGCGGCAACATAATGCTTCCAACAGTCTTAGTCCGAGCATGGACCTGGTCAATAAACAGATGGACCAGATTTCAAGAATCCATGGCTTGATGCAGGGAAAAAGGGGCAATCTCTTCCAAACACAAAGGGGGGAATCACCTGACTGGATCTTGCCTGCCCGGGTCCCAGGCCTGAGCCACCGCTCTCAATGGAGGGCCCAGCCTCCGTGGCCGGGGCGGTTCAGTATCTGCATTCTCAGCGGGTAGATTCCAGAGCCTCAGCAGGTCGTGAACCTGTCTTGGAGTGAGGGCTGTGTGTTGGGTGCCGTCTTTGGTAATGATTAGTTTGGTGGGGAACCCCCATCTGTAGCGGATTTGGTTCATTCTGAGGGCTCTTGTGACTTCATTGAAAGTTCTCCTTTGTTGGAGTGTGAAGGATGATAGATCTGGGAATAAGGCTACATCTTTAAATTGCTCTGGTAGCTGGGGTTGCCGCAAGGTAGCCCTTAGTAGCTTGTCTTTATATGTAAAGTAGTGTAATCTAGCTATGGTGTCTCTTGGTTTGTCCATAGGCAGGTTCTGTGGTCTGGCTGCTCTGTGAATTCTATCAATCTTAGTGTCAGCTTCCTCTGAGGGACCCAAGATAGCTCTGAATAGTGCTTGGGCATATCTCTCCAGCTCCTGGGGGCCAACCGATTCAGGGATACCCCTAATTCTGATGTTATTCCGTCGGGAACGGTCTTCGAGGTCAGCCAATTTTGCTTCGAGTGAGGATACCTGATCATCAAGGTTCTGAGTGTAGCTAACCCAGTTGGTATGGTCAACTAACAGGTCCTCCTGTTTACGTTCAATGATGTCAGTGTGCTCATTAACTGAGACAATGTCTTTCCTCAAGTCGTCAAAAGACCTTTCTAATTTGTCGAATCGCTTTGCGAAAGATTGACTCTGTTGATCCAGGAGCTGCTTCATAGAGTCCATAGTGATCAGCCCATCCTGGGACCGCGAGGGCGGTGAACATCGAACTCTGGCCCTTCCCTCCGAGAGGGAGGGGGATATTGATCTTTCATCATCAGAGACCTCCGGGTTAGGGTCTCTTATGGGATGGAAATGGTCCCGGACTGTATGTTTTAAGGATTGAGATCCCTTCTGCTTTTTCCTGACTTGTTGCGACATGTTAGAGTAAGCAATATGGTGGTGAGTGAGAATATCTTCAGGGAGGGGACAGATCTGGAGTCACACTTGAGGCACGTTTAAATTCTTACTTAGCTTCAGGGAGTGCCCTCCCTCAGGGATAATGCCACCACTGGGCTCAGTCGGTAAAAGGAAATAGGATATGACCCGCTCTTATGCCAAGAGCGGGAAAGGGGGAGGAGAGGCACTCAGTCACACCTGGTAGCTATTTAGTGTGCAGGGCTTAGGCCTCTAGGTAGTTGCAGGGGATGCAGCTGTGTAGTTTAGGTGCTTAAGGATTCAGCAATGTTCATTTAAATCAAGCACTCGCAGCTTTCAGGATACTGTGTGCACCAAACAGGATATTCTATGCTTATATTGTACTGTAGACACCTTCACAATTATTATATCCCAGCAGCTGTCAGGCAAATAGGGCTGGGCTGAGGCCAGTGAGGCCAGTAGATAGTGTGTCTGTGCTTAGTTCCCAATGTGCCCGTTTGTTAGGGCTGCTAGTTTAGCAAGTGAGTATCCAGTGGTTGTGGGCTGCTTGCGGCACAGGAGGGACCAGGTAAGAGATATGTGCTTGATAAGGTGCCCCCAAGTCTTAAGTAGCTAGTTCTTTTAAGAGCTCTCTATGTAGCTGCTGGGGTAATCCCCTGTATAAGGCAGCCACGTGGGTCAGGATCTTAAATGTTCCGGCTGTGAGGGATCAAATACATGATAAGTGCCAGAGCCCTGACCAAACCCCACTGTTAGGAGTAAGTCTCAGTCCTGTATACTATCCCTGAGTAGGCTGGATGTACAGAGCCTGATTTTCAGGGTGTGTGGGCCTTAATAAAAATAGCGGATATTCGCGCCAACTCTTCCAGGGGCCTCCGTGCATCAGGTTAGTGTGGGCTTGTGTGGGGTCTGAGGGCTATCAGTCTGTTGGGGGTAAATAGGTCAGTTGGACCGGGAGATCACTGATCACAGCAACTTACTGTAGTGATGACAAGCCGCGTAGCCGGCTAGCGGGTAGTGGGTAGTGGAGGATGTCACTCACACGATGCGCAGTCTGATGAGCAGCTGGGGCCCGATGTATACCAGAGAGGGCTGTTTACCGCACACCCTCTCAGCTTGTCTCCTGCTATTAATCTTCCGCCTCTCCGGAGCTGGCGTAGGCTGCAGAACTCTGGCTAGGAAGGACCCGGTCTGTGCCGATAGAGCAAAGTGTCTCAAAATCCAGGTGCGGTCCTTTTAGTTGTTGGGCAGTGTCCCAGGAGCACAGGAGAGACGTTTCAACCCCAATGGGGCTCTAGAATCGGGCAATAAGATATTTTTTAGGGTTAATAAGTGAGGAGCTCACATATAGGACGTCTGGCTCTGTTAGCGGTTAGCTCCGCCCCCATTGATATTTATTTTACAGGCAACTTTCAATTTATTTTAACTAGGTACAATAGCTATTAAATAGTTATTAACTATTTAATAGCTACCTAGTTAAAATAAAGAGAAATTTACCTGTAAAATAAATCCTAACCTAAGTTACAATTACACCTAACACTACACTATACTTTAATAAATGAATCCTATTTAAAACTAAATACTTACCTGTAAAATAAACCCTAAGATAGCTACAATGTAATTAATAATTACATTGTAGCTATTTTAGGATTTATATTTATTTTACAGGTAACTTTGTATTTATTTTAGCTAGTTAGAATAGTTATTAAATAGTTATTAACTATTTAATAACTACCTAGCTAAAAGAAATACAAAATTACCTGTAAAATAAATCCTAACCTAAGTTACAATTAAACCTAACACTACACTATCATTACATTAATTAAATAAATTACCTCCAAATAACTACAATTATATAATCAGCCAATCAGATTCAAGTTCAATCCGATTGGCTGATTGGTTCAGCCAATCGGATTGAACTTGAATCTGATTGGCTGATTCAGTCAGCCAATCAGATTTTTCTACCTTAATTCCGATTGGCTGATAGAATCCTATCAGATAATCAGAATTCGAGTGATGCCATCTTGGATGACATCACTTAAAGGTACCATCATTCGTCGTTAGTCGTCAGGAAGAAGAGGATGGATCCGCGTAGGCTCCTCTGAAGATGGCTCCGCTCCGGATGGATGAAGATTGAAGACGCCGCTTGGAAGATGACATCGCCCGGATGGAAGATTTCTTCAGCGCCGCCTGGATGATGACTTCTGCCGCTCCGGATCTCCCATTCGGTTCCATCAGTGGCTCGGCTGAATGAAGACGACTCAAGGTAGGATGATCTTCAGGGGGGTAGTGTTAGGTTTATTTAAGGGGGGTTTAGGTTAGAGTAGGGGTATGTGGGTGGTGGGTTGTAATGTTGGGGGGCTTGTATTTTTCTTTTACAGGCAAAAGAGCTGTTTTCTTTGGGGCATGCCCCGCAAAAGGCCCTTTTAAGGGCTGGTAAGGTAAAAGAGCTTTGAACTTTTTAATTTAGAATAGGGTAGGGCATTTTTTTTATTTTGGGGGGCTTTGTTATTTTATTAGGGGGCTTAGATTAGGTGTAAGTAGCTTAAAATTGTTGTAATATTTGTTAAATGTTTGTAACTTATTTTTTTATTTTTTGTAACTTAGCTTTTTTATTTTTTGTACTTTAGTTAGTTTATTTAATTGTATTTAATTGTAGTTATTTGGAGGTAATTAATTTAATTAATTTAATGATAGTGTAGTGTTAGGTTTAATTGTAACTTAGGTTAAGATTTATTTTACAGGTAAATTTCTCTTTATTTTAATAACTATTTAATAGCTATTGTACCTAGTTAAAATGAATTGAAAGTTGCCTGTAAAATATATATAAATCCTAAGATAGCTACAATATAATTATTATTTATGTTGTAGCTATATTAGGGTTTATTTTAAAGGTAAGTATTTAGTTTTAAATAGGATTAATTTAGTTAATAAGAGTTAAATTTATTTAGATTTATTTAATTAATATTTAAGATAGGGGGGGTGTTAGGGTTAGTGTTAGACTTAGGTTTAGGGGTTAAACATTTTATTACAGTAGCGGCGGTGTAGGGGGGGCAGGATAGGGGTTAATAAATTTATTATAGGTGGCGACTGTGTAGGGGGGGCAGATTAGAGGTTAATAAGTTTAAGATAGGTTGCGGCGGGGTCCGGGAGCGGCGGTTTAGAGGTTAAACTATTTATTTAGTTGCGACGAGGTCCGGGATCGGCAGGATAGGGGTTAATAAATTTATTATAGGTGGCGGCGGTATAGGGGGGGAAGGATAGGGGTTACTAGGTATAATGTAGGTGGCGGTGGGCTCCGGGAGCGGCAGTTTAGGGGTTAATACATTTGTTATAGTTGCGGCGGGGTCTAGGATCGGCGGTTTAGGGGTTAATAACTTTATTTAGTTACGGGGGGCTCCGGGGGCGCCGGTATAGGGGGTAGAACAGTGTAGTTTAGTGTGAGTGCTTAGTGACAGCTTATCAATAAAGCTGTCAAAAAGCCGAAGAGCAGCGAGATCGGATGAGTGATAACTATCACAGTCCACTGCTCATCGCCCCGTACTTGGTGCGCAGCTTTTTGACAGCTTTTTTGATAACTTTGGTGAACATATTCAGGTCCGCGGCGGCGATGGTAGGCGAGCTTAGGCGGGCGTATTGGACCGGCGAAGGCAGGTAAAGTAGACGGCTTGATGAGTACCCCTCATAATATAAAGTACTATTCTTACATTTATTAAGATATAATAAAAAGAAATAAATGCAGAAACTAAACCCTTGATTACAATACTTACAATATTTAGCTAGATATAAGACGTGTCAATTTTATCTAATACGTAGAAAGTCTGGATAACCGATTCAATAGATTTTCCCTCCAATGCGCAAGCGTAAAACTAACAGAGATGTGGGTAACTTCGGCTTCTACAATTACAAATGGGCAATTTAGCTGAATTGATGCGCAGGCTTATTAGGAAGGGTTATGCTGGTAATGATATGCATAGGAGCAAAATGTTATTGGTCAATTATTTCATATACACACTATGCCGAAAACGATGGGCTGAAAAAGGTGACGTCATGGCGGGGTAATATTTAGTTAAAATATAAGGTTTGTAAGCTTCGTTTTATACAAAATATAGGTTAGTAGCTTTTAATAGATGATAATTATACAAAATATGGAACTATTGAGTAACGAAAAAAGTAAAAAACAGTAATCCTTTAATATATTGATACTGTAGTGTTAGATGTATTTGTAACTTAGGTTAGGATTTATTTTACAGGTAATTTTGTAATTATTTTAACTAGGTAGCTATTAAATAGTTATTAACTTTTGAACCAATGCATAATTTGGATATTCAGATTTTGTCCTGGAAGGTTTTTTTTCTTTTGGCCATTTCTTCTGCGAGAAGATTTTCTGAATTCTCTACTCTTTTTCTCCTTTTCTTGTTTTTCATCAGGATATGGCAGTTTTGAGAACTTACGGCTAGATTTAGAGTTTTGTCGGTAAGGACCCGCGTAGCTAACGCCGGCTTTAAAAAGGCTGCGTTAGGCTCCAAAAAAGGAGCGTAGAGCATTTTTAACGCAACTTCAACTCTCGATACCAGAGTTGCTTACGGACGCGGCCAACCTCAAAAACGTGCTCGTGCACGATTCCCCCATAGGAAACAATGGGGCTGTTTGAGCTGAAAAAAAACCTAACACCTGCAAAAAAGCCGCGTTCAGCTCCTAACGCAGCCCCATTGTTTCCTATGGGGAAACACTTCCTACGTCTGCACCTAACACTCTAACATGTACCCCAAGTCTAAACACCCCTAACCTTACACTTATTAACCCCTAATCTGCCGCCCCCGCTATCGCTGACCCCTGCATATTATTTTTAACCCCTAATCTGCCGCTCCGTAAACCGCCGCTACTTACATTATCCCTATGTACCCCTAATCTGCTGCCCCTAACACCGCCGACGCCTATATTATATTTATTAACCCCTAATCTGCCCCCCACAACATCGCCTCCACCTGCCTACACTTATTAACCCCTAATCTGCCGAGCGGACCGCACCGCTACTATAATAAAGTTATTAACCCCTAATCCGCCTCACTAACCCTATAATAAATAGTATTAACCCCTAATCTGCCCTCCCTAACATCGCCGACACCTAACTTCAAACATTAACCCCTAATCTGCCAACTGGATCTCACCGCTATTCTAATAAATGTATTAACCCCTAAAGCTAAGTCTAACCCTAACACTAACACCCCCCTAAATTAAATATAATTTTAATCTAACGAAATTAATTAACTCTTATTAAATAAATTATTCCTATTTAAAGCTAAATACTTACCTGTAAAATAAATCCTAATATAGCTACAATATAAATAATAATTACAATGTAGCTATTTTAGGATTAATATTTATTTTACAGGCAACTTTGTAATTATTTTAACCATGTACAATAGCTATTAAATAGTTAAGAACTATTTAATAGTTACCTAGTTAAAATAATTACAAAATTACCTGTAAAATAAATCCTAACCTAAGTTACAATTAAACCTAACACTATACTATCATTAAATTAATTAAATAAAATACCTACAATTACCTACAATTAAACCTAACACTACACTATCAATACATTAATTAAATACAATATCTACAAATAACTACAATGAAATAAACTAACTAAAGTGAAAAAAATAAAAAAGAACTAATTTACAAAAAATAAAAAAATATCTACAAACATAAGAAAAATATTACAATTTTAAACTAATTACACCTACTCTAAGCCCCCTAATAAAATAACAAAGACCCCCAAAATAACAAAATGCCTTACCCTATTCTAAATTACTAAAGTTCAAAGCTCTTTTACCTTACCAGCCCTGAACAGGGCCCTTTGCGGGGCATGCCCCAAGAAGTTCAGCTCTTTTGCCTGTAAAAAAAACATACAATACCCCCCCCCAACATTACAACCCACCACCCACATACCCCTAATCTAACCCAAACCCCCCTTAAATAAACCTAACACTAAGCCCCTGAAGATCTTCCTACCTTATCTCCACCATACCAGGTTCACTGATCCGTCCTGAAGAGCTCCTCCGATGTCCTGATTCAAGCCCAAGCGGGGGGCTGAAGAGGTCCATGATCCGGCTGAAGTCTTTATCCAAGCGGGAGCTGAAGAGGTCCATGATCCGGATGAAGTCTTCATCCAAGCGGGAGCTGAAGAGGTCCATGATCCGGATGAAGTCTTCTATCAATGGCATCTTCAATCTTCTTCGGGAGCCATCATCTTCCATCCGACGCGGAACATCCTCTTCTCCCGACGCCTACTAGCCGAATGAAGGTTCCTTTAAGGGACGTCATCCAAGATGGCGTCCCTCGAATTCCGATTGGCTGATAGAATTCTATCAGCCAATCGGAATTAAGGTAGGAAAATTCTGATTGGCTGATGGAATCAGCCAATCAGAATCAAGTTCAATCCGATTGGCTGATCCGATCAGCCAATCAGATAGAGCTCGCATTCTATTGGCTGTTCCGATCGTCGGAGGTCTTCAGGATGGAGCCGGTCCTCATCGGATGAAGATAGAAGATGCCGCTTGGAAGATGATGGTTGCCGGTCCGGATCTACTCTTCTTCCCGGATAGGATGAAGACTTTGGAGCCTCTTCTGGACCTCTTCAGCCACCGGATGATGGATCACCAGCCCCCGCTTGGGTTGGATGAAGATTTTGGAGCCAGGACGGATCGGTGATACCTGGTGAGGTGAAGACAAGGTAGGATGATCTTCAGGGGCTTAGTGTTAGGTTTATTTAAGGGGGGTTTGGGTTAGATTAGGGGTATGTGGGTGGTGGGTTGTAATGTTGGGGGGGGGGTATTGTATGTTTTTTTTTTAAGGAAAAAGAGCTGAACTTCTTGGGGCATGCCCCGCAAAGGGTCCTGTTCAGGGCTGGTAAGGTAAAAGAGCTTTGAACTTTAGTAATTTAGAATAGGGTAGGGCATTTTTTTATTTTGGGGGTCTTTGTTATTTTATTAGGGGGCTTAGAGTAGGTGTAATTAGTTTAAAATTGTTGTAATATTTTTCTTATGTTTGTAAATATTTTTTTTTTTGCAACTTAGTTCTTTTTTATTTTTTGTACTTTAGTTAGTTTATTTAATTTTATTTATTTGTAGGTATCGTATTTAATTAATTTATTGATAGTGTAGTGTTAGGTTTAATTGTAACAGTTCTTTTTTATTTTTTGTACTTTAGTTAGTTTATTTCATTGTAGGTATTTGTAGATATTGTATTTAATTAATTTATTGATAGTGTAGTGTTAGGTTTAATTGTAGGTAATTGTAGGTATTTTATTTAATTAATTTAATGATAGTATAGTGTTAGGTTTAATTGTAACTTAGGTTAGGATTTATTTTACAGGTAATTTTGTAATTATTTTAACTAGGTAACTATTAGATTAAAATTATATTTAATTTAGGGGGGTGTTAGTGTTAGGGTTAGATTTAGCTTTAGGGGTTAATACTTATTAGAATAGCGGTGAGCTCCGGTCGGCAGATTAGGGGTTAATGTTTGAAGTTAGGTGATGGCGATGTTAGGGAGGGCAGATTAGGGGTTAATACTATTTATTATAGGGTTAGTGAGGCGGATTAGGGGTTAATAACTGTATTATAGTAGCGGTGCGGTCCGGTCGGCAGATTAGGGGTTAATAAGTGTAGGCAGGTGGAGGCGACGTTGTGGGGGGCAGATTAGGGGTTAATAAATATAATATAGGGGTCGGCGGTGATAGGGGCAGCAGATTAGGGGTACATAGCTATAATGTAGGTGGCGGCGCTTTGCGGTCGGCAGATTAGGGGTTAATTATTGTAGGTAGTTGGCGGCGACGTTGTGGGAGGCAGATTAGGGGTTAATAAATATAATACAGGGGTCGGCGGTGTTAGGGGCAGCAGATTAGGGGTACATAAGTATAACGTAGGTGGCGGTCGGCAGATTAGGGGTTAAAAAAATTTAATCGAGTGGCGGCGATGTGGGGGGACCTCGGTTTAGGGGTACATAGGTAGTTTATGGGTGTTAGTGTACTTTAGAGCACAGTAGTTAAGAGCTTTATGAACCGGCGTTAGCCCAAAAAGCTCTTAACTACTGACTTTTTTCTGCAGCTGGAGTTTTGTCGTTAGATTTCTAATGCTCACTTCAGACACGACTCTAAATACCGGAGTTAGAAAGATCCCATTGAAAAGATAGGATACGCAATTGACGTAAGGGGATCTGCAATATGGAAAAGTCGCGGCTGAAAAGTGAGCGTTAGACCCTTTTTTGAGTGACTCCAAATACCGGAGGTAGCCTAAAACCAGTGTTAGGAACCTCTAACGCTGGTTTTCACGGCTACCGCCAAACTCCAAATCTAGGCCTAAGTTTTTTTGCCTAAAGTGGTTTCTTCTGACAATATTAGTTGTGAGATTATTATTCCTTCTTTTGTCAGAATTCTAAGAATTTTAAGGAGCAGGTTCTCTACAAGTTGGATGTTGTTAGAGCTTTGATGTTTTATTTGCAGGCTACTTAGTATTTTATGCCATCCTCTAGCTTAGTTTTTAATGTTTCAATTTCAAGGCAGTATCAGAAGGCTATAGATGTTTCTTTGGCTTCTTTGTTAAAGCTATTGATTCATAAGGCTTACTTGGAGGTCAGGCTCCAATGTATTACTGCCCTTTCTACTATGTCAGTGGCTACTTCCTTGGTCTTCCTTACATGTTTTTTCTAAATTCTATTTGTTACAAACTGATATTTGTAACTGGCCCTTTAAATGGAAAATTGCCCTGCTTCCCTGGATTTTGGAGAAGCCTATTTGCCAGCCTCCTTCCTCATGACTATGGCCCCTGGAAGATTGTGCCCCTGAGAACATATTAACTTTTATTTTATTTTATTTTTTTAACTTTCCACAGAAAGGGAGCACTATTACAAAAGCATTAGTTTTCATTGTGTGCCATTAAGAGTTAATTTTGTTCAATTCTAAATACAAGTTTGCTGGGATCAGCTCTAATTAAGTTTAGGGATAAACCTTCCCATTGTCTAATCAGACTGCTAGTAGTGATAAGGTGGACTGCATTGTTTTATTGTGTGTAAATTGTTATCTGCTGAAGAAATGTAATTCTACTATGGCCTGTAAAAGGGCGTTGTCTCTATCTAAATGTATCAAATGTGTGATTGGGGATTTTATGCCTCCCCCTGAGAGTGTCTTTTTTGCATGTAACCTCAATAAAAAGGAGGCAGTGTGTTCCAGCACATCAGACCTATTCTGACCCTCTAACTTGCATCTTTGACTCATGTTTGTAGGGGACAGCCATAATCACTACAGGGACTGCTATGCTCTATATACTCCCTTAGCTACTGAGCTCCTGTAAGAGCTCTTGTTCCTGATCCTGCTTCGCTCTAAAGAAGGAAGAGGTTCACCTACTGGATCCTGGTCGTAGGTCCAGGGCGCAGAGCAGACGGCGAGATACCAGCGGCGAGATACCAGCCCAGCAGTGGTGGTTCGTAGAGTCTACATTACGTATGGTGGCTATGCAGTAGTTATAGTGTCTACGGTGCTGAAGATCCGTTGGTGAGCGCTAGGAGCATCTTTTTCTACTGTCCAACTTCCAGTCTCTCTCCCCAGCCGCAGCATGTTCCACAGGAAGTGGAGAGCATCGACCTCCCTTCCCAACGGCCGCCGGAGTATCAAGAGGAGGAGGTAAGCCAATCTCCCCCTCCCCAGCTAACTCCTAACTTGGGCCCAGGGTTAACAGTGGAGATGTTAACCCCCACTGACCCCCACGTTCCCTTTGCCACTGGGCAGGACTATGCCCCCATTCCCCCAGCAGAAGAGCTGGCATCAGGACAGTGTGCTGCTGGCCTCTGCCCTACAGACCCCCTTGTTACAGGACTGGCCTGCAAACCCTTTACCCCAGCAGAAGCGCTGGCACCAGGGCAGAGTGCCGCTGGCCTCTGCCCCCCAAGTACCACCAGCTATTTGCCCAGCTCCGCCAGGAAGGCCGAGGATGCTACACTTTCATCCTATAACCTGGAACCTACAGGCCAGTACTACTTATTGTGGGGGTGCTACTTTTCTGCTAACGTTTATTTGTGGGTGGGTTGCGAGACTAACTTAGGCACTGACCGACAGAAGGTCAGGTGCCTGGTTAGTCTCCCTCCAAAAGGGGAGATATGTTACAAACTGCTATTTGTAACTGGCCCTTTAAATGGAAAATTGCCCTGCTTCCCTGGATTTTGGAAAAGCCTATTTGCCAGCCTCCTTCCTCATGACTATGGCCCCTGGAAGATTGTGCCCCTGAGAACATATTAACTTTTATTGGGTGTGTATGGCCCTTTAAGAACCGTCTGGGGACATATTGTGACTTTGGTGAACAATGCCCCTTTAAGACTATGCCCCCAGACCTGTAAAATAACTTGTCCCTGGCTTTCTCCCACTTGGTTCAGTAAATAGGGCTTACTGAACCCAGTACCACACAGGCAGAGTAATCCACAGAAAGGGAGCACTATTACAAAAGCATTAGTTTTCATTGTGTGCCATTAAGAGTTAATTTTGTTCAATTCTAAATACAAGTTTGCTGGGATCAGCTCTAATTAAGTTTAGGGATAAACCTTCCCATTGTCTAATCAGACTGCTAGTAGTGATAAGGTGGACTGCATTGTTTTATTGTGTGCAAATTGTTATCTGCTGAAGAAATGTAATTCTACTATGGCCTGTAAAAGGGCGTTGTCTCTATCTAAATGTATCAAATGTGTGATTGGGGATTTTATGCCTCCCCCTGAGAGTGTCTTTTTTGCATGTAACCTCAATAAAAAGGAGGCTGTGTGTTCCAGCACATCAGACCTATTCTGACCCTCTAACTTGCAGCTTTGACTCATGTTTGTAGGGGACAGCCATAATCACTACAGGGATTGCTATGCTCTATATACTCCCTTAGCTACTGAGCTCCTGTAAGAGCTCTTGTTCCTGATCCTGCTTCGCTCTAAAGAAGGAAGAGGTTCACCTACTGGAGCCTGGTCGTAGGTCCAGGGCGCAGAGCAGACGGCGAGATACCAGCCAAGCAGCGGTGGTTCGTAGAGTCTGCATTACGTATGGTGGCTACGCAGTAGTTATAGTGTCTACGGTGCTGAAGATCCGTTGGTGAGCGCTAGGAGCATCTTTTTCTACGGTCCAACTTCCAGCCAGCCTGGAGGCAACCGTAACACTATTATTTTGATGTTTTTGCTTCTTTGGAAGCAGCATTTGTTGGGAAAGTCCTTTAGGCAGCTGTTTCTAGTCATTAAGTTTTGTTGTATATATATATATTTTTACAGCATAAAAAATAAACATAAAGTAATAATTTTGTCACGGCCTCATTACGCGTGGGTATAAGTAATGGCTCTTGGACTCTCACCACCTTTATGAAAGTATAAAATAAATAGAAATAAAAAATATAATGTATGCTTACCTGATAAATTAATTTCTTTCATGATGGTGAGAGTCCACCAGACCCCATCCATTTTTTCCATAGTATTTTTTTTTTTATTATTTTTTAATGTATTTTTTTATGGTAGCAGTTCACTTATGCACCTTTTTTTCCCTGCTCCATTTTTTATGTTATTCTTTCCTACCCATCTTCTTGTTCGGCTATACATCAGACTAGTTTTCAGTAAGGTGGGAAGGGTTTTAATGGCTCTTGGAGATGTTGGAATTTTACCTTCTCCTAGTGGTCAGGAGAGCCATTTCCCAGGAGAAATGGCTCATGGACTCTTACCATCATGAAAAAAAATGAATTTATCAAGTAAGCATAAATTATATTTTATTTCTATTTATTTTATACGTTAAATGCAGAAAGTAGCAAAGTTACAAAAAATATTCTAATTTTCAATTCGTTTTTTGGAAAACAAATGTATAGGCTTTTTAAAATGCTGATGTTCTGAATGGTGAATTCATGTGAAACCACAAAGGTTTTGATTGCAAATTTAAATAAAGAAACATCTGTTGTTTATCACATACTACCATTTCAGCTAACTGAAGGTATCAGCCTTGTTAATTAACAGGCATACATTTTGTATTTAAAAGAAAAGAAAAAGTCTGAACATGGTCTTAATATAGAGGGAAGAAATATTTATTTTAATTCCAATAATTTCACTTATGTTTCTACATTTTTAATGGGGTTCTGCTGAATATAGTCTTGCAGTGCAATGCATAAAGAGTTTGGGTTGAAAAATTGCATTGAACAAAACAAAATAAAAAGGGTTTGCACCTACACTATCCAGCTCCCTACACTATTAACCCCCTCAGAGGATCAATGCCTTGGTAGAAGAACGAAGAGGAGCACCGCCATTGACCCACTACTGCCCCCCTAAGGAGAAGTATTCAAATAGTTTTTTTTTGGGAGGTGTTTTTTTTAAAGCTTTAATAAAAGAGCTATATCACTTGATGCCCCTTTCAAGCCATTCTTTTAGGATAGGGGTTTTTGTTTTGTTCTTTATGGGGGTTTTTTCACTTGCAAAAAAAGAGCTACAGTATATCACTTAATGCCCTTTTCAGGGAATTTTTATCTTAAATATGTTTAGTTTTTTTTTATGATTTAAAAAAAAATATATATATTTTTTATTTAAATGGAAAAGAGATGTCCAAAAAATGCCATTCTCAGGGCAATTTTTAGATTTTTTTTAATAGATAGATTTTTTTTGGGGGGGGGTTGGTTATTTTGGTTTTAGTATAGGGTTTTTTATGCAAAAGTCACAATATAGGTTTTTTTAGAAGGGGGATTAAGGGGACTTTATTTTCTAGCATTTTATTTTGGTAATATTTTTTGGTAATATTTTTTTGTAATGGTAGTGTAGCCGCATGCCCTATCTTTCCTGATGCCAGTCAAGATCTCACCTGTGCTCTCCTTGGCATGAATCCTACACCTATGTAAGTACCTCAGTTGCTCTCATCTTTGCCCAAGTATAGGTGTTACTGTGTGTGATCCTATGTGCTTTATTACTTGTATTGCTGGATTGTCTTATCGTTACTGAACTCTGCCTGTCTGACCACTCTGCCTGTTTAACCCTTGAATTGCTGGATTGCTTTATCAATGCTGAACTCTGCCTGTCTGACCACTCTGCCTGTTTTTATTATTATTATTATTATTATCGGTTATTTGTAGAGCGCCAACAGATTCTGCAGTGCTATAAACAAAGGCTGAGTACAACAAAAGAATTATAGGGATCAAATGGGTAGAGGGCCCTGCCAAGAGTTACACTGTTGTAGTTAGCTCTTAAAAAGGTGATCCACAAACAGCTGGATTATTGGGCTTACATGAACAGTAGAGTCTTTAGGGAGCGCTTGAAGCTTTCAAAACTAGGGGAGAGTCTTGTGGAGTGAGGCAGAAAGCTCCACAAGATGGGAGCCAGTCTGGAGAAGTCCTGTAAATGAGAGTGCAATGGGGTAAACAGAGAGGAGGAGAGTAGGAGGTCATGAGCAGAGCGAAGAGGATGGGAGGGAGAGTATCTGGAGACAAGGTCTGAGATATAGGGGGGAGCAGTGCAGTTGAGGGCTTTGTATGTCAGAGTGAGAATTTAGTGTTTGATCCTAGAGGCAAAAAGAAGTCAGTGAAGGGATTGGCAGAGAGGTGCAGCAGACAAAGAGCGATGTGTAAAGAAGATGAGTCTGGCAGAGGCATTCATTATGGATTGTAAAGGAGCTAGGCGGCAGGTGGGGAGACCAGAGAGGACAAAGTTGCAGTAATCAAGGCAGGAAAGAATGAGAGAGTGGATTAAAATCTTAGTTGTGTCTTGTGTAAGGAAGTGTCTAATTTTAGAGATGTTTTTAAGGTGGAAGCGCCAGGCTTTAGCCAAGGACTGAATGTGAGGAGTGAAAGAAAGATCTGAGTCAAATGTGACCCAGAGACATCGGTCATGCAGGGTAGGGGTAAAGATGAAGTTGTCAACAGTTATAGAGAGATTGGGGGTGGAGATTTAGGAAGAATGGGGGAAAAGGAGGAGCTCAGTTTTGGAGAGATTTAGCTTGAGGTAGTGAGAGGACATCCAGGAAGAGATGTGAGAAAGACAGTTAGTGACATGGGTTAGCAAGGAAGGAGATAGGTCTGGTGCAGAGAAGTAGATTTTGGTGTCGTCGGTATACAAATGATATTGGAAACCTAGTGATGATGTGTAGATTAAGAAGAGAAGGGGACCGAGGACGGAGCCTTGTGGTACTCCAACAGAAAGTGGTGACAGGGCAGAGGAGGCCCCAGAGAAGGCTACACTAAAGGTACGGTTTGACAGGTAGGAAGAAAGCCACAAAAGGGCTGTGTCACAGATGCCGAAGGATTGGTGGGTTTGGAGCAAAAGAGGGTGGTCAACAGTGTCAAAGGCTGCAGACAGATCAAGGAAGATAAGCAGAGAGAAGTGGCCTTTTGATTTCGCAGTAAGTAGGTGGTTGGTAACCTTAACAATTGCTGTCTCTGTGGAGTGATGGGGACGAAGTCCAGATTGCAGTGGGTCAAGAAAGGAGTTTAACGTAAGGAAATGGGATAGGCGTGCATATACTAGTTTTTTTAGAAGCTTTGAGGTAAGAGGGAAGAGGGAAATAGGGTGGTAGTTGGGTGGGGAGGTAGGATCAAGGTAAGGTTTTTTGAGGATAGGTGTGATCAGTGCATGTTTCAGCAATGAGGGAAATATACCAGTTCTGCGGGAGAGGATGGAAATATGTGTTAGTATTGGGGTAAGGGTAGCAGAGAGTGAGGGGAGTAGCTGTGAGGGGATAGGGTCAAAGGGACAGGTAGTGAGGTGAGAGCGCAGTATGAGTGCCGAAATTTCTTCCTCAGTAACAGGGGAGATTGAGCTAAGTTTAAGGTTATGTGGGCTGTGGTTGATTGAGAGCATTTGAGGGGGTGAGAAAATAGAATTATGTTGAGAGCTGATTTCATTTCTGATGGAGTTGATTTTGTTATTGTATAGTATAGATAAAAAACAGATCTTTTAATCCAGTGGTCTTCAAAACCTGTGAAAAAAGATAAAAGTGCACTAAACAATGGGCTTAGGGTAGCTGAATCTACTGGTAATCAACTCACCCAAACAGTGTTGGTCCTGGTAGTATATGAGCCTCACAAATCTCACCAAATGTCTACGCATTTCGGCCCTGTAGTGGGGCCCTTTTCAAGACAGTGGTGAGGCTCATAACTTACTAACCTTAAATATTGTTGGGAATGGGGGTCCCAATTAGGAATTAGCGCCAAAACTGTCAAAAAACGGCGCCAAATGTTCGCGCTAGCGAACCGGAAGTACCCGCGACTGGAAGTGACGTTTTTAGTCACGTGGTCTAACCGGAAGTTGCTGCGACCGGAAATGGTGTCGCGGTTCTTACCGGTATTATTATTATTTTCGCCAACGCCATTTTAGAAGTGGGTATATATAGGCGATTATGGGCAATTGTTTCTGATGGTCATTATCATAGTGAACTATGAATGATATTATGTTAAACTATGAGGATCTAACTTCCATTGGATTAGTATCTCTAATTATACCAGGGCTGGGACTTGCCATTAAAAGAAAGTCTTTTTATTGTCCAGTGGTTAGCTATTTTATTTAAGGAAAAAACTTTCTTAAGAGATTCTATAGTAAAAATGACATCATTTTAAAATGTCTCAAAATCGGAAAAAATAAATAAATATATATATATTAACATTTCTTATTAATTTCTTTAAACACTTAAAATCCAGTTTGGGATTTAAAAACAACAAAGTATCTAATTTTATTTTAGAATATATGTCAGTTTGTTGAGGATAAAATTTTGATTTTAGGCTCATATACTTCCAGGACTTACAAATATCTCATACTTAGCGAATTTGATTATCTGAGGATGGAACCATTACAATATTTGACATGTTCATAAGAGACTAAATGTAGAGATAAACAGAAAATCGTCAGTGAATAGTATTATTCTATTAGTGATGATTAAATCTTACTAGGCCTATATGTAGGATGCAACTAGGTCTATATATGGAATACATCAAGATTTAACATCAGGGTTTGACTCATTAATGAACCTAAAGGGAATAATCCTAAATTATAGTTGTTATATGTGAGGATGCATCAATAGATGCCTAATGAAAGGGGCCCTAAAGTGAATAAACATGAGATAAGGATTTCTTTTCTTAAGACTCTGAGACGTTCACTTCCTATAGAAATGATTAAAACAGATGTACCATTTCGAAACTAGCATTAAGCCCTCTGGGGTAGATACAGTCCATATTAAAAATCCATTTTGATTCATTTTTGAGTAATTTCGACTCAATATTACCTCCCCTCCAATCTTTTGTCAGTTTTTGGATCCCCATGTATCTCAGACTTTTGTTACTCCCTCCATGCACCTCATAAAAGTGTTTATATAGGGGTACATCAGTTTTTTTCCACTTGATTTGGAGTAAATGTTCGCGGATCCTGTCTTTTAATTTACGGGTGGTCTGACCTATATATTGTAGGCCACACCCACATTCAATTAGGTAAATAACACATTGGTCCGTGAATCTTATGGTTTGTCTGATCTTAAATGTTTCTTGGGAGATTTTTGACTTACAGGTATCTTTCTTTAGTCCATGGGTACAGGCCTTACATAGATGACACAGGAAAAAACCTTGTAATCTTTTCCCCATAACTCCCAATGTGTTGGGGTTCTTCTTGTTTTTTGGGATGCTGGGAGCCAGGATAGACTTCAGATTATCCGCTTTTCTATAAATAAAACTGGGGTGTGTAGGAAGGTGTTCACCTAAGATATCATCATCTCTCAAGAGATGCCAGTGTCTTCTTATTATATCCTCAATTCTTTTCTTGTTTTCGCTGTATTGGGTGATGAAGGGTACTCTTATATCTCCTCTACTTTCCATCAATGTATTTCGTTTAGGTTTATAGGTTAGGAGGGTATCTCTTTTTATATTGCTGATTTCTTTGATGGTGTTGTTAATAAGGCATTCATCATAACCCCTTTCCAAAAATCTGTTCTTTAATACCATCGATTGTTCCATCCACCTTTCCTCGCTTGAGCAGTTTTTTCTTATTCTCATTAGCTGTCCCTTCGGGATGTTGCTAATCCATTTTTGGTGATGGCAGCTGGTCTGATGGATATTGTTGTTAGAGTCCACTTCTTTGAAGTGGGTAGATGTTTCTATTTTCCCGTTAATAACCTTGATGTTTAAATCAAGGAAGGTTATGGAGTTCTTGCTTATGTGATGCGTAAATTTAAGGTTCGATTCATTCAAATTCATGACCTCTAATGTGTGTTTCAGGTCATTTTCACTCCCTCTCCATATAATTAGGAGGTCATCTATGTACCGTTTGTAGAGGACCAGATCCGCGCTTGCCGGGCAGGATTCCCAAAATATGGTTTCCCACTTTCCCATGTGAAGGTTGGCATAACTTGGCGCGAATCTGGTCCCCATGGCTGTTCCACAGATCTGCTGATAGAATCTATTATCAAAGTGAAAGTAGTTATGCTTGAGGATATAGTCGATACCATCTAATATGAACCTACTTTGAGGCTCAGGCATATTTTCATCCTTATTTAAATAGTAACTAATGGATTTGAGACCTTTCTCATGGGGGATTGAGGTATAGAATGATGTAACATCGCTTGTAGCCATGATGACATTTTCATCCCACTTGATGTCTTTCAGTAGATTCAGAACTTCAGTGGAGTCCCTCAGGTAAGATTGTAGCGATCTTACGTGCGGTTGTAATGTCTTATCTATATATTCTGATAAGTTGCTGGAGAGGGAATCGATGCCCAATATTATCGGTCGCCCAGGTGGGCTTACAAAACTTTTATGAATTTTGGGCAAATAATAGAACACTGGAATCTTGGGGTCATTTATTGGTTAAATAATTGGTTTCTTTATCATTAAGAATGCCTATGTTGTTGGCTTCTGTGATTAGAGAATCCAAAATATTCTTGTATTCATCAGTCGGGTCACTTCTTAATGTTTCGTATGTATCTTTGTCATCCAAAATCCTCCTGGATTCCTCTAGATAGTCGGCTTTATTTAGTATCACTATCCCTCCGCCCTTATCTGCTGATTTGATGACGATATCGTTATTATGTTCCAATTTAGAGAAACATTTCATTTTATGTACCTTCTTAGATGAGAGTTTCTTGATATCGTTACAGACCATGGTTTCGAAGGTTTCGATGGCCGGGCCTTTACAATGAGTTGGATAAAAGCATGATTTTGGACGGAGGTCTGAGTGTATGAACTGATCTCCATCAGA